>NW_014332849.1:58184-69587 GCF_000341935.2 Cephus cinctus
CCCCCCCCCCATCACAAAATTGTCATGAATTCCAAAAATCATGTATTTTTAAAATTTACCTGATTCGCAAATAACAGTCAGCCTCTATTGACAATCAGTGACAACTGAACGGATCTACGTGTATGGTTCGTCATGCCTTTATCGTACCCTGAAAAAAAAGCCCACTAAAATCCAATGAACAATAACCAAAAAAAAGCAATAACGTACCTTGCAACGTAATCGATATCCCAACGAATAAATACGATTAATCATTATGTATTACATTCTAGATATTACGTATTTGCTTCTGCGAATATAGAGCTATCGCATGGTGGTACAAAATTAGTTCGTTGTGTGGATCATTGTTGTTATAATAACAATTATGTAACTAGCAAACGTTACGAGAAACCTAATCAGCAGTCTCGTGCCGAGTTTTCGCAATACGCCAACGACGCGGGACGTCTCGATGATCAAACAGTGAAGGTTTGTTGTGTCTCGTAGTCTGCTGACAAAGACACAGCTCGTTCACCGGCGCATTAAATATTTATTCACAACGGACGACGCGCGCGATTACAAGTCGATCGAATTCCTTATTCCACAGATACAGGTATAGAATTTTGTAGAAATAAATGGTGTCTGGCTACGCAGACCGACACAGTCACTGTAATATTTGCCGCGACTACTTTTATTGTGAAATACAATAGCAGCAACGAGCTCAGAGACACAACAATATATACGATGACGATGATTATAGCAAGGACAAGACGACGAGACGACCGGCAGTCCCCATGAATTCATCGAAATGACAGCGGCGGCCATCTTGGATATCTTAAGGTACAACAGTCCCGTTTGCGAGTAATACTTGAATCAAGTTGGCGTCGATATACATACAAATTTATATTGAAAATAAAGATCAGCCAGTCGATTTGACTTGATGTTTGCACGATAAACAATCCTTTTTCTTTTTATAAATAAAAATGAGGCTTAAAAATATATTTTGACTTGAATTACAAATATCGGGGTCCAATGTGTCGTTTGATTTCTTAAATTGAGCTTTAATCATTATTTCGAAACAGATGAGCACTGCAGTATTTCCCGCGGTTTTATTGCATAGCACGTGGCGGACTCAGAGCCCGATGGCCTTGTGCGTCTCGACGCCCGTCTGCCGCTGCTCGGAATGCCCGCAATAATTGCTTACCTATGCTATACGTGCATGCTTAATCAGAGGTGTATGAACTCGACGCATAAACAAGCGGGTATGTAACATCCTAGCACACGTATGTTAGAGTAATGGGTTCGTGTGTGGTTGAATTAAAATTTTTTTTTAAATTGCTAAATAATTAGATAGCAAGAGATAGATAGTAGTACCGCTACAAATAGCAACAGTGACAACAGTGATACTAAAAGTCCAATTAACAAAAACAATGACGTGTCAAAAAGTCGACAAGCCATCAGGCGAATTGCTTAATTTTGTAAAATTCAACGAATCACGAATGAAAAGTTGACTAATATTTAAAAAATTGCACTTCTCGACGTCCGCCATTTTATTGATTCAGCAATGGCGTCAAGGAGCTCGGACGGTATTCTTGTTTCTTTAATCCCCTCGTCAGACTTGCATAACCCAATTACAACGGCCGAGAATATAAACGTACGAAATACGGAGCTGCTAAGAGTATAAGAGAAAAAGAAAGATTCATCCTTGTCTGGAGATATTCTTGTCCTGACGTCGTAAGGACGTCGTCCGTCCAGTCTGGTTCGCTAATCGTTACTGGTCGATCAGGACGAGTCTCACACGCCAGACGAAACGCATTAACTTATTACGAGGATCGGTAGGACGAATTTCAGCTCGACGCAGTAGCCAAGAACGAAAGCAAGAAAGACAAGGAAAAAATAAATTAATGCAACATAAAGGCATACGTATCTTTAAGAGAGTATGAATATTGAGCAAAGAATATCGAAGCACGTCCTTTTATCATAGACAATTCCCTCGGGCTAAGAAAAGTGGTAAGCATATATATACATATATACACTACGTATAAAAGGCTTCGGGCGATAATTTCGAAAGTATATCGATATCCGAATATCGATTAAGAAACGATTAAAAATCTGATCGCTGTCTACCGGGTGTGATAACGTAACCCAAGAGGCGTCCATTGACGTACGCTATCCGCAGCCATGTTATATGTTGTAAAAAAACAGGAAGGACCACTTGGCCCAGATTAAATGGCAGTTTCGTTCAGTATAGCTTTAGGACCAATCTCGTCTAGTCGTGAGGGGTTTTATTAAATAACAGAGAACGTATAATTGGGCTATACATACTTCGCCATCTCGTTACCACATATGTATATATAACGTACGCATTTAACTACATATGTATATATATATATATGCATAGTAGCAGTAATACACGGACCACGTTATCCACTGTCTGCCAGCTTGTTACTTCATGCGTGCGTCCGCATTCCTAGCCTTCAATTACGAGCCGCGCATTCTTGTCTATTAGAATGTTGTTGGATGGACAAAGTTTGAAAATAGCGAATAATTCAGTGCGGATTCCAACAGGCGTGTTTACCCGGTGAAGCGAGTACCGAAGTGAGAAGAGATAATTGAAAGATTTTCCAGTTGGATCTAATCGAAGGATCCTTTGATGTATAATTTTGCCTTCTTTCCTATTTCAAAATTACCCGCCAACTCTCACTTGCTGTCTTTCTAGTTCGACGACTCCCCGCTAGATGCCACTCGTCGATAACGAGAACCACGTGACAACCGGTTCGTCGAACGGTGAACGCTGCTCTACGTATTTACACGTGTCTGTATGTACGTATATGAAATCATACGTGGTTCACTGATATGCTGATAAATTTGTGGCTCGCTTACTATCAGTGTTTATGTGGATGGGAGGACTACGGTGTGGATGATATTTCATGTTATTCGTGCATAGCGACGTAATCGACACGGAAGCAGAGCTAACGGTTAGTCAGTGACAAGGATGGAAATTGTGATAAGCATGAGGGTATTTACGTGTCGCCATTTTTTTTCATTCTTGGTTTACGTTCTTTATTTCTCATAGTCTGGTGGTTCGTTTGGTCTGTTTGTCGGACGCGGAGCGTCCTCGTTTAACCTGCGTACGAGAATTCACGGATTGGCGCCTTTGTGCCTCGCGGCCGGAAATTGGATACTAGAAATAATTAACCTCGTTATTTACGATCTTCGTATTTCAATTATGCATTTCCGGGCACGGAAATGAACCAGCGTCGATGGACTGGATAACAGAACGGATGGATGAATGCAAGTTAATTGTATTTATATAGATATACGTACATGGTAGGAGTGCTGCTTACGCAGCATCCACGAATACCATTTCTATCTGGAGCGCAACGTTAATTGATACGTGATCAATTGAAGTTCGATTGTCGATTGAATCGATCGGCTGTACCTTCTGGTTTAATTGGAGGACAAAAGTATATGATCGAGATGGACGTCCTGTGATGAGCGAACTCTACACTGCAATTATTGGGGTTAATTAGAAGTAGATGTAAGTACTAAATGTAATTTAGTAAATGAAATTAATTAACGTAAGAGGCTGAACGAAGGTGGTAAAATCTTTTTTCTTACCATTTAGATGAAAAGTACGTGACTCATTGGTCTTAACCATTTGACGGAAATTGTGGCTGGTTTGACTGTCTGAAGGTTAACCATAGAAATCGATGTGTTTGTCAGGCCCAAAGTAGAAACAGACGGATAGTCAGTCAGACAGACAATCAGTCAGTCAGACTGAGTGGGTGGCTGCTGTAAAAGTCTGAAAGGATGGACCAGCAAACTCCAATGAAGCAGGCAGATAGGTTAGGATATAAAAATAAAAGATTTTTGCCACAGTCTGAAAATGGAAAGAAATGAAATAAACTATTATCGAAAAGGCAGTAGGGAGGATAAAGAAAACACGGAGAAAAGTAGGAACAAAAAGTGAAGGATCAGTTGAGGCGCTGGTCCCATAAGGCCCCAACGTTCGGTTACATTATTTAGATATGTTTGTTCGTGAGAGCGACGAGGGAGGAAGTATGGGCCCAGAGAAATCTGCGGATCTAACGCGAGCCAACCCGGCGCTAACAAATGGGCCTCATTTGTCCTCTGTCAGCCATTTTTTGGGGGCCCCTTTATTAGGCGGACAGGCCCTGTCTGGCCTTGATGCACCTTGGCTGGACGGCACGCGGACTTATTATTGGTGGTCAACGAATGGTTAGGACCGGTGCATGGGTCCCTTTATTTTTCAATCCTGTTTAAC
The DNA here is from genome assembly GCF_000341935.2 of Cephus cinctus. NCBI lineage: Eukaryota > Metazoa > Arthropoda > Insecta > Hymenoptera > Cephidae > Cephus > Cephus cinctus. The sequence continues at coordinate 62,446 of NW_014332849.1, forward strand.
AGTATGGGCCCTATGTTTTATTTATTGGGCCTTACAGTGACTTGAGGCTACGTTTTGCCATCATTTCATTGACAGTATTAAAGTCTGCTGATCTGAGGGGGAGAACTTTGAGAACTGATGGACCCCTTTGGTTATGACTAGGAAGTAGATTAGGTAGTAAGCTGATATTGAAATTGGGACCAATGATCAATTGGAACTTTGAAAATTTTCATCCCTTTTTCAAATCTGGATTCAACTCTGGAATTTGTGCACTCATACATATTGCATACTTACAAAAGAAACTTTTGTAACAAATACTACAAGTGGGTACCACTTATTCAATTTTTTTTTGTATCATATTCACTGGATCTTTCCTCAACAAGACTGTCAACATCACGCACGATCCTCCTTTCGTATACCAGGAAATCTTTCCAAGCAAACTCTTGTTGCTATGCAATTTGACTGGTTACACATGCATCTGCATGGTACCGTTCGATTCTCCTTCGATGCACTGTTTTTCATTTCTCTTTGCTGCAATTTTTTCCTCAATACGTTTCAAATTACAGAACGAGCGACAAGTTTGAATATTCATGATTAACCAGCTAAACACGTTAGACTATTCCGTAGTAACATAACGGAATGACGGACTCATAGTAACTTCTCCGCCATATATTAGAGACTTGAGAGTAAAAAAAAAAAGAACAAGCGGGTGAAATCGCCAAAAAATGTCACTGACTAATTCGCTGTTAGCCGTGATAAAAAGTCCATTTTATATCCAGGGTCGCCTAATACCGCCGTTCTGGCCCGGGCGAGACTGCTCGAACGTCTGGGTCCCATCTCGCGAACTTTATGGGCCTTATAAAAGTGATACCGTTCCGCGAGACACGAAATCGAGAGAGGCTATAAGGAGCGAGAGAATAAAAGAAACATAAGGGATGAGTCAGTCGAGACAGTCTAGAATCAAATGAAAGAATTTCTTTTTTAAACTGCTTTTTTACACAATTCGTTGTCCCTCTCTGTCCAACCTATAATTCCTATTGCCCGCGTCAACAGCCGCCATTTTTGCATCGACTAGAAAACCAACCAAAAAAATTACCAAAATACACCACCAGATGGCTACCAGCAGTACCCGCCATGACTTTACAGCATGAGTCTCTGCATTCGACAGCAGCACGGCATTCCTAGTGTATTTTATAACGTTTTAAATAAGCCGCCCGATGCTCCCGCGGTGCTGCGATAAACTCATTTCGGCGTCGGGACGCCTACCCGGCATTCCGTGCGGCAGGCAGAAATATAACTTCAACAAAATATCCGTTCGTCGCGCGACAATTTTTTTAAAATCCCGTCAAGGACCGTTGCGACGGTGCTGCCATCTCGCGGCGCGATACGTTGATACATAAGCGAAAGCTCAAGAATACCTGTGTCATTACAGCACATTCATAACCTCTACGTCATAAATTACAGTAATTTACAGCTCGATTAATAACCTCCGTAAATCCGAGCGGGATCGTTTCGACTCCCCGCCCCTCTTCAACCCCCCCGTCCCTCAAAAATCCTCTCACTTAACCCAACACTCCTTCAGATCCACCTACAATCCAACACTAACCTCACCCACGCATCACTCACCCGTAATCACGCATTACACGCACTCCTCTGCACCTGCGCAACACACTGTTCACATTTGTAATACGTATGCAGTGCATATCCGGCCAGAGGGCGCCACATACGTAACATTACTGAAATTCGTTGAGTGCCTAATTTATTTCTTTGCGTCCGAGACACTCGTACACTGTTTGTTCGACTACAAGCTACTACTGCTATGTTTTTAGTTCTTTGCAGACGCACTAATGCAAGCTCAGTCAGATTGAAAACGAAAGGCGAATTAGATGAGCACCATGAGACTACATGGGAAGTTTACCAAGCAATTTTTTTTATCTAGCTTCAAGTGACTGGTTCAAACTGATGGGACCCCGGGGAAAAATCTCGAAGACGATTTGAAGATTTTTTTCGGGAAATTCATGATAGCGCTCGATTGGCTGGGGATTGTTTAAAGCTTTTTCGACGTCCATAGACTCGTATCACAGGGACGCTCTCGAGTTTATTGTTAAGTACCGGAACGTGAGCAAGTACCGAATGTTTTGAGGTTGAGGTACTGCCTAGTTTTTATTACGGCTTACGATTTTCTCAGCGCTCTCGGAGAGGTCTTTGGCCTCTGGTTTTTAACTTTATAAATATCGTCTGGAGTCACGCCTAACGTAACCCACTACTGATTTTCACGGTTCTTCTTTCTCGGTGCCCGAGTACACCGGATACTAGGCATTCTTGAGGATTCGTGAGAGTCATTGCTTTTATAGTGGTTTTAATAGAGACTCTTTTTTCCCGCTTTTTCCTTATAAGCGAGTAACGTTATTATATACAAATATTTCAATGGATGAATACCCAGGAATGTATAATTTAATTGATTTACTTTTCTTCTCGTACATCAAATCCGAGATAGCAAGTAAACTCGGTGTATCCAAAATATGGGATATACACGGAACACGTGAATAAATGTAAATCGTCGAACGCTTAAGATATATAAATATACAAATAACACTATGATCTACGTCGTCAACAAGAACTAATAACGTTGACGAGCGTTCAGGTTTTTTTTTCTCTCTTTACGAGCTATTGGCTGTCAATGTTAACGCAACTCAATCTGGTATCTTTTCATAGCGTTGCTGTGTTTTCCGCCAGACAGCTTGTCTCCTTTCTGTGCTGGGATCCACTTCGACGGTAGTGGTCTCGGAAGCGCCAAAGCCAACCTTATTGTGATTGGCTCTCAGCGGTACCTGAAACAGAAATGAACCAATCAGATTTAAAAAAAAATACGTTAACTCGACAACGCAAGTATGAGTTACTTTGTAAGTCGATAAAAAAAAAGAAAAATTTGTTTTAAAATTATAAGTAAAATTAATAAGTATATAATCGTAGGAAGACAAGACAAAGGGATTTTGAAAAAAAAAAATGTAATGCCACCTCCTCGGGGTATCTATGCAAATCCTCTTCTTGGGAGCCAGACGCGATAAGTGTCTACGCCGTATGCTGGTAAAAGGTAGGGCAATCAAAGTTTCGCGTATGTATCTCTGACTGTCTGGCCAGGTCCGTCGGGGTTCCTCGAGTTCCTTTTAAAGCCAGGGTAGATCGCAGATTAACCGCAGAATTTATGTAGTTATCGCAACCACTTGAACAAAGTCTACCCCGAGAGCAAAGCCAAGCTTGGTTATGATTTGGTCAAAAGTTTTCACCAAGTGGCACGAACAAAAGCCAAACCCGCAGACGATCTGGCGTTTCACTCAGCCACCCGTCATAAATTAAACCATGCTTATATAAGCCAGCAGAGAAAATACAAGGGAGAACATCTTAATAAGCATGTCATACCCTCAAGTAAGATTTAAATCAGTCTATTCACATAATAAGTATTTAATATATATATATATATATATTGTATCCACTGTGTCAAGGATACATAACCTATAGACCCGACTAAAAAGAAATCTCTTTGTGAAAAGACATATTTTATTGACCAGGTAGACAGCGCGCACGGATTATCCTTAGCATTTGCAAACGACGGTTAATACCCGCCAAGTACAGCAGCGCCGCCATGCGGCGAGGAACGAAACTAGATTTGAATCGCTCCAGCAAATCCTTTGGTCGCATGGACAGGTATGAACAATGCCACATCCAGCCAGTCGAGATTCAGAGGTAATCCCAGACACAGACGGTGAACTTTTGCCTTGACTCAGGGATGAGAGGAAATCCATTCTCTCTTTGTCTTATCACTAAAAGCTCCGAAAGCGCTTGAACTTTTCGGTCGCGCCGACGTCGCCGCCATTACAGCCGCTCGATGTATATCCTTCTCTCCGTATTTAGGCCAAGTGTCTACCCGGCTGCTGCCGTGTATACATATACAAATGAGAATCCGCCGTCATCACAGAAACTCCGGACACTTGACTTACTTTGCTGAAAAAGGCAGACAGCCCTGAAAGTTTCCTATTCCGCCATCTTGACTCGAGAGCTTACTGTAAATTCCGCCAGGTTCGTTAAAGGGCGCTTCGCTCGTATTGTTCGAATACATGAAAATCACAACGCTCGGCTCTTTGACCGTCAATTCTTACGTGACTCGGTCGCGTCAGCCTTTAACGAACTAACGAATAAACCTTCGTTCTCGTCATTTTTATCTATTAAAATGATTTGAGAATCGGATCGTGACGTTGCAAGATGCCCAAGCGTCCAGACCGCATAACGATCTTTTTATTGACAAGTATACGACAAGTTAAGGAGTCAACGCCCACGAGTTTCAAGCTTTCGTAATGGTGATGCATCTGTCTGACTGTCTAGACCACTTAATGCCGTTGTCTATGTCTCCCGTAGCCTTTCTCGAGCCACAGAAAAATACGAAGGCTGGAGAATAACGCGCGAACGTCTGTTCCCCTGGAAAAAAACCGATTGCGCAACGCGTGCTAACCTACAAACCAAACAATAGAAAGAGTTGGACAAGCAAGTGTTTAAATAAACAACTGCATCATAGAGTAACGAAATAAAATCACTAATAGAGATAAGATCGACCATCAGTTATAATAGAAAAAAACAATAAAACTCTAATAAAAATCCGAGCGCTGCTATTCCAATGAAAATTCATAAAGACAATTTTCAACCAGCCCAGATCCCATCGATAGCCGATAGACTAACTAATAACAAACTGCACAAGAGAACGACGACTTCCAATGGACACGAGATATAATAAACGACGCTTCCAGCCGGTACGGGATTGTCTGGCCAATGATCGTTTTCGGGTATTCTGATTCCCTCGTCCCTCAACACCTCCGGTTACCTTCTCCTCCCACTCGGGGTCTGCCGGTTTAAAGTGACGAGGGTAGAAAATAGGCAAATAGGCCAGAACGACTAGACGGCCAGGCGGTGGCAATGCACTGCGATTACCGATTAGCTACGGAGACACAGGACTACGCTTACACGTACTACAAAGCGTGCGTATCTTTCGTACACGTATAACGTATTACGTATCACAGCCGTGCACGACGCAATATTATTAGCGCTCGTTGACGAAGTAGCGACGGTTTGAATTCGCAGTATGAAAGACGGATGACGCCACGATGAATTGGCATTTCTGTATAATTAATAAAACGCCCGCATCAAAAATTAAGACAACATACGTGAGCACGGATAAATTAATTTTTAGGTTAGACTTCAAATGATACGTCGTACAGGCGAAATGTCCTCTTGGTTTGGATTTCACCCTCTGGGAAATTATAATTTAATAAACTGTACATAAGTATAGTCGATATATATATATATAGGTATACACAGGTATAGGCATCGAGAGTCTGCCGCAGACAAACATATTGAGAATTCATAGGAATTCCTTCCCATTGTGGAGTGGGTGTCCCAGACGGGTTGTGCCAGTTTGAAAGTTTGTCCCGGTTTGGTACGTCCGACGCCGACGGGACTGCGGATTCGTTTGGAGAGACACGCAGAGACACACAGCGGGACAAACGCGCAACGTGTCGGCATTGACAGGTTGAATATGGCGGGACGTAGCAGCGACGCCCATTGGCTTAAAATAAAAAGTTTTAATCGCGCTCGATGTGAAAAGGGGCCAACTGTTTCATAGATCGAAAAAATTTTGAAAATTCGAGAAAAAAATTTACTCTCTTTTTTTTTCATAACTACTAGCCTTCACCATCCAATATTTTTTTTCTACTTATGAATAACGACCAATCACTTCGCCGACGTTCAGTGCACATGCACCTGCATCGTTATTAACGCGCGCGCGATTCCCGTGTGTTTGCACAGCATTAATTAATGTTTGGTCGTCTAGACTCACTCTCTCTCACTCTCTCTCTCTCTCTCCTCTCTCACTCTCTCTCCTCTCTCTCCCCCCCCTCTCTCTCTCTCACTCACTCTCTCTCTCTCTCTCTCCGGACTCTCTAGACTATACTAGATAGAACGAGTTGCAGACTGCAGCAAAGCGACTCGCGCTTCTCGACGACGGGCAGGTCGTCTGCATCACTTTTGTCTATATAATATATACTCACGTATATATATATATAAACATCTGGCTATAGGTATACCAGCACTATGAGATACGATAGGTAGGATACACAGATTCACATACATGGTTGTATGATAATCCTGTGATGGATGTCCCTGGCTAGTCGGTAACCCCGTGTGGATGCCTCGTGTGGGTGTTTACCCAGACGGAAGCCGTCTGGCGGCGATAGGGCGAGCGAGCGAGGCTGCGGTCGGCCACCTTCGTTAAACTTCGTAAAGATACGGAAAATACGCGTGGAACGCGTGTCCGTTGCTTCTGCGAGACGCGAAGGTGCGTTGTACGTTAATAATACACGTATAAACGTCACGACTGTGCCCGGGTGCTCGGGTTAAGTCAGGATGTCATTATATATTTTCTGCATGACGACCGTGACTTTGGGTACTGAGAAGATCAAAGCGGATAAGGTTAATTGGTAAAATTGTATGAAAAAAAAAAAACAACATTTTTAATACTGTTCCAGGGAGAAATGTTTCACAATTGTTGTTACGGTACGATCCTACAGGTGCGATAAAATTTTTTTTTTTCCCTATGACGAGCAATAACCAACGCAATTAAACACGTGGAGACCAAGAGAAATCGCTCGGGTGGAACTGCGAGGTAACAGCGTCGTGAAGGGGGAAGAAAAAAAAAAAGTTAAATAATAGCAGGCTAGACCAGACTCAGACAGTGCGAACCAGACCGGATATGGATTTCTCGATGAATATCCTCCTGAAGCCAGCTCGAGGAACAAAACCAGATGGATAAAAAATGGTGGTGAGTAAAAAATAAAAAAATTTTGTCGTACAACACAACCTATCATCAGTTAATATTTTTGCAGTTATCTCAACGAGGTCATCGATATCGCCGAGACGCGGATGGCGTTAATTACTTGAAGATTGTCAATAACAATTATTGAAGCCAAAGATTCATGGTGCCATTGAGCTTCGAGGGGGAGGGGGTTATAAAGTCTCGAGGGAGACGTTTGGATTGTATTATGAAAAACTGCCAAAAAAAATTTTAATTTCTGATGGCTTTTTTCATGGACCCCCCCCCCCCCCCCCCCCCCCCCCAA
>NW_014332849.1:69708-73721 GCF_000341935.2 Cephus cinctus
CCACTCCCCCGCCCAAATCTATGATTCGTCCGTAGCTTAAGCAAGACGAATGACGTGGAAACTGTGACGTAGTGCATGGCAGAGCATGGAGGACACTCGGTGCATCCGAAGCTCAGGGAAGCCTGGTATTTGCAGTTTGCAATTAGGGCGTCAGATAGCACAGCGCATTGTAATTAATAGATCGACGTTCACATATTTGTATCTAGCAATTCAACTGATGTATAGGTGGATGCTGCGTCTAGACCGATCGACCGGCTTGCGTGCATCTGGTTGGTTTACCAGGATGTACCCTGTAGAGAGAATCATTTGGATGCATAGAGAACGGGTGCGCCTGATATCGTAGAAACCGAGTGTGCCGTAGTTAATTAAATATTAAATCCATAGTTTGTGCTGGCAATTGGTACGACTGTCGAAATAAGAATGATTCGGTTTGAAAAACGGAAGAAGAAGAAGAATAACGGTAGACAGTAACCTAAGGTGGAAGGAAAGTCAATGAGGTCACTGCGAATGTCCACGAGATGTCCAATGGATGTCCCCCACGAGGCTTTTTCAGCTGTCCCAGTCAGTAATCGCCGTTTGACCAAGGAGCGTAGGTATCAGGGATCGAGAAAAAGAAAAAGTCTTGATGAACAACCTGGATGTCACTGGTTCTGGTAGAGAAGGTACCTAACGTAGGGAGTAGTCTACTAATCTGCCAGTGCCCCCGCATGCTAAGCAGCTTCGGCTGCGGGATGCATGCAGATGCAGCGGCGCGCACACCGGTGCATACAGAATCGTCCGATGCAAGACAGAAACCCATAGCCTGGGCACACCGAGTACGGTAATCTGGTACCATGGTTAGTCAGCGGTGCGGTGTCTAGACGGTTCGGATTTGTGTTGGATTTATTTGTGACTGTGGGTTCCCACCTGTTGCCTCCCGCACCCCCTTTAGGAATCGCGCGCTACAATTCTCTCTCGTCTCCTCCCTTCCCTTTTCCAGCCTGGGGATTTTGTTTTCTTTCCTCGTTTTCACGTCTATTTACCTTAGACGGCGAAACCCGGAGGGGAGGATCGTTGCAGGCCAAACCGACCTGTTCAAATATTCCCGCCCTTTCACGCGGTGCCTCTCCTTGACTGATTCGCTGAAAACAAATAGTTTTCACGACTCGCGAAGTCCTTTAATATTTCTAGACGAATTCTCCGTTACGTCTCCCGATCTTTTGTCCTTTTATATATTTACGAAAGACTCGGGAACAGTTCGATCGATGTCCACCAGAGGCGTTACCATCGCGGGATAAATATTCAAAAAAAGAAAAACGAAAATAAAATTTCATCCCCGCTCATCGAAAGAGCACGATAAGTATTTTATACCCCAAAAAAGTCACGACTATATTCATATTAAATATCGTTGAGCTAGCAAATGCATTTGAATGGCCGATAAAGACTCTTCACAGTTGAAAACTTCAACCAATCAGATTTATTGGCTTACCCAGTGCTATCTCTGCTAAATACAGACATGGAACACAGAAACTCAATAAGACATTCCCTTAACGTGGATTGTCAACAAGAGCTGTCTAAATTTTTACAATCTGCTATGTCAACGGTACATGCTAAAGACACGTGCACCACAAATGTCACTGTAATCCAGTAACAGAAGCGTCTGTTAGTGCCTACAAGAAAATAGACAAGGCTAAATATATGATGTCACCCGCCGGACTTTATAATATATGCACGAGGTATTATCATCATTAGCAAAGGCGTCACAGTCTGGACATAGTCTGGCTCCGGGTTAGAGCAACGCCGTTTCGTAACGAGAGGTTTATTAAAAAAAAAGACCTAACCTCAAAGTCGGAACCTTCGTCCCTGTTCCCCCAAGCGTCCCTGCTGATCAAGGCTTAACTGGTGACCATTACGCCACGCGCGTACCAGTATATGAACCATAATAATACCCAACTGGACGGCCAGACGTCACGAGACAATTGAATACCCGGAGGACGCTCCGTCGGTAACGTGAGTGTAACGAACTTTGAGAAGCTTGAATTTTCACGTAAAATTCAGAAAGATCGAAATACCTTCTTCCAAGTAGATCCAAGAAAGCAATATTAGTAACCGTTAAAAGAAAAAAAAAAAAGTTACCATTCATCGGTATACGATGTTACTACGGTATACTCTATTTTCTAATTCACAGGTCGTCGACAGCCATTAAAAGGTTATCCAATGTAGTGCACACATATATTAATAAACAGGACACTGCTATAAATTGATTGCAGCGGATCCCCGGGTTTCGGTCCGTAAATCAAAATGAAATTAATTGTATAAAATGAACGGCTACCGCGATATGTGGGCACCGTTTGCGGTTAGACAATATGGCTACCGTGATCTTCTTGCACAGGGTCCCGTACAATTATTGTCCATGTCCCACGGATATTAATAAGGAGCCGCAAGGGAATGCAACCGATGCAATTGTGCAATTGAATCGCGGGTACCGATATTCAACGACGGGCCCTAACCTTACGGAGACCCAAAGGCAGGCGCATTCAACTATTTGTCATCGCCGGGTCTTTCTTTAACGTATAAATCGTCCTGGAAATCTACCAGTCGAGTTCTACTGCCAGCAGCCTTTCATTTCCTTTCTCTATTTCATCTTCTCTCTCTCTCTCTCTCTCCCCCCCCTCTCTCTCTCCCACTCTCTCACTCTCTCTCTGTCTCCTTCACTCCTTTTTCTTGCGCTGCACATCCACGTGCATAAATATAATGCACTTATGCAGATATAGGTATAGTAATACCTACGTAGGGGCATGCTTGCATACGTGGAATACGGCGACCATGTGTGGAAGGTGCAACGCTCGTTAGAGGCCTGGTTTCTCGTTGAAAAATGACGTGTGAAAAATTCATATATATATATGTCTGTGCACGCATACTACGTATGCATATAGATATAGTATATACACAGTATTCCACCTGGATGAAATATATTTCAGCCGATCCGGCGTCGATGGGAACAACAAAAATGGCTACGCGCAGAGCGTAGGTAATGTCCCTTACGTATAGGTTATGTTAAGCCTTAGAAAAAAAATCTAGTAATATTCTCTTTTTCTCTCTCTTCCTCGCCGTTACACATTTTCATATTCTTTTAGGAGCAGTCCATGAGAGGGCTTCGCGAGTCGTATCAGTAATCGTGTATCAATGTCGTTCTCGAGCAGACCTACGGCGAATCGGATAGAGTCCCTCTAGTAAGAGTCCAGCCAACACCCGGAAGGGACGCCATATTAAGGGCTTGTTTGGCGCCACCATGACAGTGCGCGAGAATCGGTCGAGTCTCGCGCCAAGTACAGGCAACCCGCCGTACAGGGCTTAACCCTACCCACACTACACAATGCGAATCTCTCCCATATACGTATTCACACACACCATTCTATTCCGGAAAGAGCCCATAATATGGCGGAGCCAATCACTAACAAGCCCCACCGTTGGCCGGACTCTTACCAGAGGGACTCTAGAATCGGACGAAAAAACGGCGGGATATTTAAAAATCCTCGAGGACTCCCGAGCAAACTTCGTGCATTGGTAAATCGAGTATGAAACCTCGTAAACTCTGAGAGCAACGTATAGTTATATACCGAGGTACCACGACGATGCTCTTAATACTTGAAAGAAAAAAAAAAAAAAAAGAAGACATCTGCATAACCACGCGACGAAGACGGCAATAGATAGTTGAAGGAACGTCCGCATAGCGTCGCGTCGTTCGACCATGACGAACGCTCTTTTTAATGATGCACCATTCGCGCGACCTTTTTAAAACGACTCTGGGCGCCCTTCCGCCAATTTCAGGACTTTCCGGTGAAATTGGAAATACGTCGACGTAATCGTTTCTCTGAGAATTCAAACAAGGAAGAAAAAAGATACGTGCAAACGCGCCCAATGAAATTTCTAGAAAGGAATGAGACTCCGTAGTACTGTGTGAAGAAAGAAAAAAAAAAAATAATAATGCACGGAATGCGTGAGTGGGTGAATGACTGAGTCATGGGTCGAGG
>NW_014332849.1:73854-142148 GCF_000341935.2 Cephus cinctus
CGACAGGGGGGGGAGAACAAAAGAAAATCATCTCCTTGATTTCGTCTCGCATTACATCATATCGACGACCTTGCATCCAGTCGTTCCGCCTGCGGCGCGACTGCACACGTGCACCTCCTTTTTTCCTTCCTCGTCTATACTCCTCGCTTCAGTTGCCCATAAGGTTTTCTATACTTTTTTTTTGTTTTGTTAGTTTGGTAGGGAAAGAAATATCTATATATGTACGAACCGAGCAACAGGTTTTTAGAAGACGTGGGCCTCTGTTTCTATTTTCGTGTGTTTGTTTCTATGTGAAATTTTGATCTGATCCTTTGTCGGTTCTGCCCACGTGCGGTCTTTATCGATTGACAAATTGGAGCTACGTGTGTCCCGAGAAAGGTCTAAGGTACGGATGAGAAATGATTGATGGGACATGAGAGAGTGATGGATAAATTCGTGAAGAAATAAGGAGCAAGACGTCTCAGTGACAGCTAGTTAGACTGTCGATAGAACACGGCGTATTTGCATCGAGCGACTGGTCTTACTTACAGTTATTTAACTGCGTCGCGAATACGTTAGAGCTTTTTCTTTCTTTCTTTCGACGGCAGTCGAGAGACTGTAAAATGGGGAATAAATACAATATGGAAATCGGTGTAAATCGTAAAACGAGGCTATCCAGAACTTAGACCGTAAAATGGCTGTTGGCGATGCGAGGAGAACTCCATAAAACGAAATAGTTGCAGCTTCGAACTGCGTTCCGAAGCACATTTCCCGTGTCGGAGCCAGAGAGATAGATACGAGAACCCGCGTAACTATACGCATCACAGAGAGGGAACTAAAGAATTTCATGGTTCGCGTAACTTCGATAAAGGGACCGCTACGTGGCGCCACTCTCGTCGATTCTACGAATATTTCTTCAAAAAATGTTGCAACACGATCAGCTCCCGATGAGACTACAGAAGTAAATCGAAAAATTTTGTCAAGGAAAACAGTACAGTTAATAGTCGATACTAGCGCCACGCTGACATTGCGACTACCCACTCAGTTAAATGAATGCTTCTCACGACTTTATACGTTATCGAATAGCAATATCGGCGAAACATTTATTTATCCCGCAACTTTACAATCGCTACTCTCGGCTTTACAATGTCGGTTTATGGCCTTTTTCACGAGTGCGCTCGGAGTTCCGTCATATTTTTTTCTTCCTTCGTTCCGTTTTCATCACGCAGAAAAATCCACATCCGGTTTAGATGGATGGAAGCATGAATTTAAACTTATCGTTCTACACTGCGCCCTTTTTTTATCGTTCACGATATGGGTCAGAATTTTGCAGCAGTCGTAAGTTCGCCAAGGACTGCATCGTCAGGGTGTCGATGCATCGATTAAATGAATGCATAAATTGTGACGTAAAACTGTACGAAACGTTGTAATTTTACGTTTGCCAGTTTATCATTGCCAAACGTAAAGATCGGATAGCCTTTGGTGATGTTACAACAGCTGCGCGAGAAATAGAAAATTAGGTGGGATTTAAACGAAAAAAAAAGGAGACACGGAGAGAGCCGAAGGGGGGGGGGGTGAAGGTAATGAAAATAAGTAAGAAAGAAGGAAACTACGTATAATATGGTTCATGCTTCCTGGAGCGATCCGTTACACGAGTTAGGCAAGGTAAATCAGCACGCGAGCCTCTTGGCGTTCCCATCGTTCTCGCTCACGAGAATTACTGATAATGACAATTTGAAATAAAAAAAAAATGTAATATCTTTTTTGAACGCTTCACTCGTTTCCAGATAAACGCAAATGACGGATGTCACTCGTTAACTCGTGTTCCAAGTTTCCTGAAGGATATTGCCAATATTAATTGCCAATATGGAAGTTAACATTGAAGATAAGAAAAAAAAAAAATTATTTGCAATCGCTATAAAGGAACCTATTCCCATAATTGACGCTTATCGATGAATTTTATTGCGATTTTTTTTTGAATTCCCATGTAACCCTCCCCGTACTTGTTCTTTACATTGCTTCTATTAATTGGATTTATGTAACTTAGAGCGCGGATATAGAATTTTATGAAAAATATATTTTATACGAAATTTAAAATAAATAATTAAACTCAGCTCAAAGCAGAATGCAAATTTTGGACGTTGGTCGCGAAATGCGTTGAATGAATTTAAAGAAAAATGCTACATAGCTAAAGGGCAGATTGGCAGGGGGACGAAGGAGATAAAACCAGATGCACCGGTGGCGCCATCATTCGCAATAGGGCATACGAAGCGTCTAGACAAAATAATAACAATTTGGATTTAAATGCATTTGCATTAATTAACCGGGCACGAGTGAGAATCCACAGGCTGCGACCTTCCGCGTTCGCTGCTCTTGTTCTTTTTTTGTTTCTTCTTCTTTTTTTTTTTTATATTTTCCCTCTTCTTCTCTTTCCCCGTCATTTAGCCGTTCAGACTCGTTATCATACAAATGTTCCACTATCTATATTGTCAGCCAGTCGTTTCATCCCGAGCAAGTAAATCAGGACTGAAAAATTATAACGCTCGGCAACCAACATCCAGAAGACCAGCTTCAGCAAATGGTCCAAGCATTTCTATTGTTCTCTTTCCGCTCCCATCTCTTTCTCTTATACTCTCTTTCCTTCTCTTTTTAATGTTTTCACTAAATTCTCCTGCATGAGGCAGAGCAGTGTTTCAGTGCCACGAAACTGTGAATGATTTTTTAGTTTTCTTACAACAATTTCGTTGCGCTCCCAACGTTTTCTTTTAATCGGATTTCAATGTTTGTCTCGTTACTTAATGAAAATCTGGGAGCTGGGAATTTTGATATATCAGACTTATTGATTTTATGACTCTTATAATATTTACTATAACACTTCCACGACGAAAGAGGTTCCCGTTGGTTGTACTTTGCTGCTGTTTTTTGCGTGGTACAGTATAATGGTACAACGGTGTGAGAGGAACTTAATGTCAGGTACAGTTAAGGCAACGCAAAGTTGCTCTAACTCGTAAAAAAGAACAGGAGAAATTACCACAGACTGTCCCGACAGCCTGGAGGGACATTTAAATCATTATCCTATGTTATGGTGCACTGGTACAGCATAGGGAAACGCTGATTATAGGAATTAGTGATTGCTAGGCGGCCAACCCGGATTCGCGCTAACTAGCCTCCCTTCACTATACTCAATCTCCTCTTCAGCCACGTTCTTCCACATCAGCTTATACGGAAGACGGAAGTTTGATTAAAATGTTTTACATCTGGACTACTAAACTGTATGGACTAATCAAATTAATTGATCTGCTAGATTGACTTGAAGCGCAACACAATGATAAGTTAATTATTCAAATATTTGTGCAAAACTCACAGGCTCAGTTCTGCCATCACCATCTTTCCCAAGTGATCGTCCCTCAGACCAACCCATCTTCGACAGCAACTTAAAACCTCTGTTATCCTTTGCAATAGATCTGTAACCAATAATAATATTCCGTTGTATTAATCTTCATGTAAAAAATAAGTTGCATTATTAACAGTAGGAGTAGCTCAATGTAAAAGAGAATCTGAAAGACTTACGTGTCAAGTGAACTCTGTTGTGTTTTGACATGATGAGTCGAGGAGCCAACAAAATCCCTTCGTGCCTGTGCTCTGTCTTGATAACCACAGGCAACCTGACTAGCAGTAGCCACATTATCCTTCTCCACACCGAATTTATGCTTAAGTCTTCGTAATTCTGATATATGCTGCGTCTTCTTCAAAGTCTTGTTCTCCTCAATGTTGCTACTACGCTGTACCAAGCCAGGTTCGCAGTATCCACAAGTTTCATGACCATTATGTATGTGACACAATAGCTTCGTAGTTCCAACTTGAACAATGGAACCATGTGCAATCTCATGGGGTTCCGATTCCTGTTTTGCCACTGATAATCTTTTGCCATTTAGGACTGTTCCATTTCTTGAGCCCAAATCAATTATTTGATACAGACCCTTTTCCTCGTCGTATTGAAACTTTGCGTGGTGCTGAAATAGATACAATAAAATGTAAATGAAACTATCTAAATAATTCTATAGTGTTATACAATGTCTGTTACTTACCTTGCTGATATTTATGTCAGGTACAAGAACAGCATGATCACCTTCACGACCCATGGAACCGCCAGTGTAAGTAACGAGGAACAGTGAACCGACTTTTAATTTTGGCAGCCCTGTTTCCTTCACGATGATGCGCATACACGGTGGGTAAGTTTTAGCGATCTCTGCAGGAAAGAAAAAAAAAATGTTAGTTTCATTAGAACAAACATCGTGATCACTTATAACTTTGATTCATGCAACTTGTGCGCCAATCTTGAAATAACGTTCAACTGTTCTATACAGTCGGGTAAAAGGCCTGTGATTCCTTTTTAAATACTGTATATATTGATGTGACGCCACACGATGACGAACACGCGCAATACTTTAGATGATCGAATATTTTGTTGTTAAAAAATAATAATGAATACACCTTGTTCGTCCTCGATCTCGCTCTCATTATTAGATGATAACTCAGGCGTGTTATCAGGAGTAGTGTGGCTGTTATCGCTGTCCGAACATTCGCCTTCCTCTGGTTCATCCCCTTCAGAATTTACGTCTGGTCGCGCCACTTTGCGCTTTCTTCCATCATCCTACAAGAGAGACACGTGTGCGTATTAAAGGTGTAGGATAATTACCTATCGCTTGCTGCCTGTATCTTTCAATTGATATCTTTGAAAGGCCAGTTATTAACTCATGTATCTCATCCGAAACCTGAAACAAAACAAAGTTGCACTTGTTCAATATTTTATTGGTTGCTGTACAACAGTAAGTCTTGAAGTTCTCAACGTTGATAAATAAATTTATATTCTCTTTGTCAGTATTGTAAATAAATTGTACAAAAATAAATTTGAGCAGCAGTGATAATTGATGTGAAAAGTATGTACAAGTAGATATATAGATATAAATAGAAATATAGATGCATAGATATAAGTAATGGTGCTCCAAAGTAAGAGTGTATTTATGTAAGGTGGCAAAGTATCAGGGAGTGTATGAATATTGTCTATTTTTAAGTTTGGAATGAAAGCAGTTTTGAATAAAATGGATTATAACCTTGTTTGCCTTTCTGGCTTTCCGCTTCTCCTTTTTTTTTATTTTCTCTTGAATAGGTGCTTTATTCTGTGCAGCTGGAGTTTGACTATGATATTTGTATGTTTTTGTTTGCTCATCATAATAATAATATGTTCCTGTGTTGCCATCGTAGTATAAGCCCTGGGTCTGCAACAGAACATAACATTAAGTATGCTGTCAATAACCAGTAGTTTACAAAAGTGATTATATTTCTGAGTATTTGTTAAGCATAAATACATACAGCATCATAATAGTATCCTGTATTATAATCGTAGTACAATCCAGATGTTTCATCATAAACAAATCCAGTTTGCTGCAATGCAGACTCAGCAGCTTCTTTCACTTGATCTATAATGCTAACTCCTTTTTCTGGTTCATTAACTGTCCAATCCTGTGATGGTAATGACTCTTCTTGATTATTTAAAGCATCTGTTTGTGTTCCGTTATCAACAAGTGCTTTTTCTCGTGAAAGCAATCGCTGCTTCTTCTAAATTAATTGTTCTTCATTAATGAAATTCACTTTATATCTTAACAAATAATTGATATTGTTACCTGTTCTATAAGCTTGTGGTGTAACTTATTTATCTTTTTGTGTTGCCACTTTATGTGCTCACGTAATTTATTTATAAACTCTAACACCTCTGGAAAGTCGGACAATTTTTCCCTATAGTCTATATCAAACTCCAATTTCAGTTCTCCGTCATCACTTTCACTAAGTCCATAGCCTTCCGACATAGTTAGTGTATACGATTTGTACAATCTTTGTAAAAAGAATTCTAAATTTCAATCTCGAATAGCACTAAATTAGCATGTAAAATGACTTTTTGATAATTGCACTAACTATTAATTTAGTTCCCTTTATTTATTTCAATCTAATATTAACAATTGTACCATCGATAAAATTTATAGTACACACCGTTTTATCCCCAAAGAATAAATAATTCTTTAAATATTACAGCTTCTCAAAAATATATAAATTGATAATCACACATTCACCGAGTCACCAAGTTCCTATAATATTTATAACTACACAAGTTGAATAATGCTGATATACTGATATCAGACCGATGCCATATTGTTTTAATGAAATGAAAACATAGCTGCCAACAAAGTCAGAGGAAAAGAAATGAACAATCATTAGTCATTGTAACAAATAAACTGATGAAAAACAAACATTCAATAAAAAGAAACATATTTATTCATGCTGTTGAATTAAATTTATCAGATAACACGCAGCATGATCCACTACCTTGCATCAGTTTCTTGAATTATATTATTGTCAAATTGGTATAATGATTTTCGTGGTTGAATCAGGAATTCTACAGTAACGACATCTAATAAACAGCTGACAACTGACACCCCTCAGTTTCCACGACATCATGGCCGCTTCCAAGACGAATAAATTGTGGGAGATGACATTTATTACGCGGTGAAATATAGTGAACGATTAATTAAGAATTATTAATCAGTACGACACTGTTATTAAAAATTATAAAAGTCTTCGATGATATTTTAGTGTTGTTCATCTCACCTTTTCTTTTTCTAGATTCTACCATTCTTTCTGGGCTACTTTTTGTACATGGATACTTCCTGTCAGTCGGCTGACAGATGCAAATAATTTTATCCGCTATTCGCAGTATTATTATTTAACAAAGTGTCATCGGCCTGACTTGAGGAAATGACACAATGATGCCGATAAAGGATAACCAGGATGTGGCGTGTTTTTTGGTCACAAAACACTCATGGAAGGGAAAGTGAGTGTAATGCCTTTGTTCTTTATTTTTGGTTAGATTTCTACCGCAAACGGTATTAACTTGGTCTTTTATACTTAATATATTATTGTGTTAAGTAACTGGTTTTATTATGTTCAAACTGTGTTTTCTAATTTTTTGATAAAATTATCTAGATATATTTGATATAGCCTTCTCTAAAGTTTTGGAAGGTTTCATGTTTTTCGATCACTTTCATATGTTAACCTAGGAATGCTCGCGCGATTTTATTTCTTATTTAAAAAGCATTAAATTTGTTTGACGTGATTACCTCGTATGAGTGATGCTGAATTAACGAACCAATAATGAAGTTAGAGAAACATGACTTGTACGGTACATTTATAATTTACTGTGAACTACATTTGTTTTTTGCATGTGATATCTGTTACTTCAGGATTATCATCAATCTTTAGAATTTTTACTTTGCAGTAGTCATTATCAATAATAATTTATGTTTATGCAAAAACTGCAGTACATTGTCTGCACTTGTTATATTTCTCATAATTGTACTGATTATTTCTAAGCTTGCAATTTTCAAGAGAATAGTTTACTGATATGAATACTTAGCTTCATTGAAACCCATGATAATATTTATCTGTAATCTGATCTGTTTTAAACACCTTAACGTCAGTGTTATCGGATACATTTCAACTTTGGATTGTAGCTCTCTGGTTCATTCCTACTTAAATAATTTTTAATAGTTGAACATAGAGTTTCCATATCAAGTAATCTTTGCATCAATAAATATTACAGATACAAACGTATTTTCTCAATTGGATCCATGGGAATAACAACATACAATCCCAATAATTTAGAGGTGACAAACAAATGGGTGTATGCCGATTTTATAAGCGTACAACCCACAAACAAGAACCAAGCAGGTTCTCATGAATTTAGTATAACAATGCGTAAGGATCGGAAAAATGATACTATGAAATTCAGTTCGGAGCATAGATCACATTTGCTCACGGAGGCTCTCAGATTTAGAAATCAATTTGCTGAAAAACCGAAAGAAGTTTTGGTGAGTTTAACAAATTATATATCTGTTCTTATTAGGTTTTGATGAGAGAGGAAAAAACAGTCTGTAAGCCATGTGGTGCTTTTTAGAGAGAACAGTGATTTCATTATCATCAAACAGATAGATTAATAGTCATCCGCATATAAAATAACGATTGATTCTCATATACTATATTAACATTATAATTAACATTTACATAAGACTGTTATTAATTAAATGAAGAGCAGAATTTTTTATTACATATATTAATAACTTCTTTAAATGATATCCAATTTCTCTAGTTTATCAAATATTCATATTCTTTCGTAATCATATATTGGTTTATTGTAGAGATATGAAACATACAAACATCATTGGTCCGATACAAGTTTGCCTGTCGTATTGGAAGTGACACCATACAGTCTAGACCAATTGGATCCAACAACAAATATGGTGTTAGCTAGTTATTGTTACAAAGATTTTGAAGGACTGCTTACGATGAAAGATTATTCCAATGGGTTTGTGATAGTCTATGGTGGCTTCGGACGTTTGCACTTGTTTGCATCAGCTCAAATGGAAGAGATCAAAAGAAAAATCTTAGAATCAGCCTTTAACAACCTGGGTATCACCATCAAAGCATTGAAGGAGCCTATTACCCTGGATGACTTCGTCGCCCAGCGTTTGGGCAAGTTCAGCGGCGACGAGCACATAACCAGTGTGTCAGAATTTACTGTACATAAACATTCACCAAGGCACAAAGACCTTCAACGAAGAACACTCTGTCTCTCCGATACCTGTCTGCTGGAAAGAGATCCACAGACTTATAATATCTGTACATTGAGACCACTAGCAGACGTATTCGCCCTTGTTCGCGATAACGCGAATCCCCAATTATTCACAATACAATATGTTAATGGCCAAATGCGTAGCTATACTGCTACTGACAGGGATTCACTCTTGGCGTCCCTATTAGACGGTGTCAGAGCGTCAGGTAATCGTGACGTTCACGTAAGAATGTATCCCATTGCAAGAGGCAAAAGATTGGGTCCGCTGAGCTTACCAGTAGACGAAGAAGTCGAGATTTCGCATGTTAAGTTCTTACAACAACCTCCTGGTGGCAGAACGTTTGACGAGATTTTGGAAAGATTTAATGCCAACGTTCCATACAGTGGTCTGCATTACTCTGTTACCCAAGATGTAAGTTTCAACAGGTATACCGAGTGACAAAAGTTCACCAGGATACACGCTGTCAGTATTTTGATGAACTTCTGTCATTTACTGTACCTTAGAATGTGATTTCGCTTGATTAATTCACAGAGAGTTGTGAATCAAATTTAAAAATGGACACGATGAGAAAAATTAATTTACATGAAAGTTTAGGCTAATTCTGGTTCACTCAAGTGGTTTGCATTGCTGCTTGTTTCTTTTCTTCTTCACGCTGAGATAGTTTTAGGATTCAAGATATTTTCTTTCTCATTTAGGTAAGCAAACCGCTTGAATGGACTGTTACGACGTTACAGCTTCAAGTGCACAGTGTTATCAATAACTATTTACAGGGATTATTTACTGAGAACAAGGACAAGATTATACTTGGCGCCTTGAACGCGTTAATTAGCAAAGATTTAGAAACTAATTCTGAAGTGGAGGCACAGTTTCATGCCCTAAGAAGATTGGTAGCGAGTAAAGTTGGTTTTACTGCCTTTACAAATCTTCAAGGATTTCGTGAAACCATTGGAAATCGAGTAGTGAAGGCTCTAAAAAGGCAGGATTGCGGAGTGACGCAAGCTGCTATGGATTGTATATGCGCCCTTATGCAACCAATGCACGACGACTGTGACCTGAGACAGGAGCAATTGAACAAAAGTAGTTTGTTAAGTAACAACAAGTTCTTAGAAAGTTTGCTAGACATGTGGATAAATCATGTTGTAAGTATGAGATGAAATGACTACACCGATCCCATAAAGTCACTTAAGCAATTTAATCAATTCAGTTACTGACTTATTACCTAGAATTATAAGATCCATTTTACCTAATTGTTACAGGAATTCTCAAAGGATTCAAATTTATGTTTCAGACACATGGTACCGGTGCTCTTGTGGTTTCAGCCATGCTTGATATGCTAACATTTGCACTCTGCGTACCATACAGTGAAACCACTGATGGCAAACACTTTGACAACTTATTGGAAATGGTGGCAAACAGGGGTAGATCCCTGTTTAAATTATTCCAACATCCCTCACTGGCTGTGGTTAAAGGGGCTGGTTTGGTTATGCGAGCCATCATCGAGGAAGGAGCACCGGAAATTGCAGCCAAGATGCAGGAACTTGCACTAGCTGAGGGCGCTTTACCAAGACATTTGTTAAACAGTCTCTTCACTGTAGGCAGCGATGGAAGATTATTAACCCATAGACAGCTTTGTAGGCACCTGGTGGGACTGTGGGTTACAGGACATCCTACTGCAATGGGACTGTTGAAGAGAATTATGGTAATTTTTTATGATACGATGAACAGAGTTTGGCTCAGGATAACTATATAAGATTATAGTTGTCATTTTATCCAATAACAAAATTCATTATTGCATATTCACATATTAATGTCTGATAATTCTGCCTTTCTTTGCGTAGCCTGTTGGTTTGCTGAACTATCTTGACTCCGAAGAGAAAGTCCCAGAGTCATTCTTGGAAGAAGAGAGGCTGAACAATAGGGATAATTTAAAGATAGCTATAGATCATGCATCGAAGAATAGAAAGAGTCCTCAATGGATTGCGATCGAGCGACAGATGAGGGTAGTCGAGAAGCATTTAGAAAATGCTCTTCAACACTGGGGTGCACGAGTTGGTATTGAACGTAGAGAAAAGATAAAAGAGAGACCGATCGTCCTGAGAAAACGTAGAGAGAGAATAAAATCCGAAGCTAATTGGAAGCTGTTTTATTACAAATTTAATCAGGATCACGCGCTGCCTAATTTAATATGGAATCATAAAACAAGGGAAGAATTGAGAACCGCCCTTGAGAATGAGATTCGTGCATTTTCATCAGACAAAGATCTGGCAGGTGGTACACTGATAGCATGGAATCACAGAGAGTTCGAAGTTCAATATCAGTGCTTGTCGGACGAGGTTAAAATCGGTGACTATTACCTGAGGTTACTTCTCGAGAAGGAAGATAGCCCTGACAGTCCTATAAGAAAATCGTAAGTGATCTATCATACTTAAGAATATAATTAATTTATTCGGATCTGCTCGTGGAGGTCTGTCAGTTGGATTAAAATGTTCTTAATCTTTGTAGATACGAATTTTTCAACGACCTCTATCACAGATTTCTGCTTACAACAAAGGTCGAAATGAAGTGCCTTTGTCTCCAGGCAATGGCTATCGTCTACGGTCGCTACTACGAGGACATTGGTCCATTCTCTGATACAAAATACATAGTAGGAATGCTTGACAGATGCTGTGACAGGATGGAGCGAGATCGGCTTGTTATGTTTATTAACAAGTTAATATTACACAGAAGAAACGTAAAGGACATCATGGATCAGAATGGAGTACGCGCCTTGATTGATCTTTTGACCCTGGCTCATCTGCATACAACAAGAGCAGTAGTACCGACCCAGACAAACGTTATCGAGGCTGGACCAGAGCAGGAACGCGTTTTGGAAAAAGAATGGTATTACAATGATGGCGATAAAAGACAAGGTCCCATTAGTATAAAGGACTTGAAAAATCTTTATGCAGCGGGTAAGGTCACGTACAAGACTAAGGTCTGGGCTCAAGGTTTAGATGGCTGGCGAATGATATCTCAGGTGCCTCAGCTGAAATGGACCCTCGTCGCCAAAGGCACCCCGGTGATAAACGAAAGCGAGTTGGCCACCCTGATATTAAATATTCTTATAAAGATGTGCGAATACTTTCCCAGTAGGGATGCCGATAACGCTGTCATACGACCGCTACCACGTGTCAAAAGATTACTGTCGGATCTGCAGTGTCTGCCCCACATTGTGCAACTTCTACTCACATTTGATCCTGTACTTGTCGAACGTGTCGCCACTTTACTCTGTGAGGTCATGAAGGACAATCCCGAAGTCTCCAAGATTTATCTCACTGGTGTCTTTTACTTTATACTCATGTATACCGGGTCTAATGTTTTACCCATTGCCAGATTCCTGCAATTGACTCACACTAAACAGGCTTTCCGTGGAGATGATGTGAGTAGAGCTTAGTGTAGCTGGTAGAGGAATACTTAGTTATTTCTTTAATTGGATATAATTAATATTCTAGAATACTTCGTCTGATATTATGCAAAGAAGTATTCTTGGCCAGCTCTTACCGGATGCTATGGTCAGTTACTTGGAGAATCACGGCGCAGAAAAGTTTGCACAGATCTTTTTGGGTGACTTTGATACACCGGAAGCTATTTGGAATGCGGAGATGCGCCGGGTGCTTATCGAGAAGGTGGCAGCGCATATTGCTGACTTCTCACCACGTTTAAGGAGTCACATGATGGCGCGTTATCAGTATATTGCCATTCCGGCTGTTAGATATCCTCAACTGGAGAAAGAGTTGTTCTGTCAAATATTCTATCTCAGACATCTTTGTGACACTGTCAAGTTTCCGCAGTGGCCTATTCCTGATCCGGTAATTAATCTTTCTTTTAAAAATAATTGTTCGCTATGTCAGCTAACAATTTTATCCATAGGTCAAACTACTAAAAGATGTGCTTGATGCTTGGAAGAAGGAAGTGGAGAAAAAGCCTCCAGCTATGACGGTAGATGATGCTTATAAAGTACTTGGATTACCAAGTGGACAGCAACATAATGAAGCCAACGTTAGAAAATCTTATTATAAATTGGCACAGATGTACCATCCTGATAAAAATGCACAAGGCCGTGTAAGTTGTATTGTTGATAATCGATACCCTAGGTTCTAGCTCTTCTGATAGTTTGATTTAAAAAAAAAAAGTGATTAGATTTGTCGAAACTTACAATTCTCATTGATGTTGCAGGATAAGTTCGAAGCTGTCAATCAAGCTTATGAATTTCTATGCAGCCGCAGCTGCTGGACCACTGATGGACCCAATCCTAATAACATTGTCCTTATCTTAAGAACACAGAGTATTTTATTTCACAGATATATGGAGGAATTAAGGCCGTACAAATACGCGGGATACCCGCAACTTATAAAAACCATAAAACTAGAAACAGATGACGAACAACTATTTTCAAAATCAGCGCCACTTTTGGCTGCAGCCAGTGAACTTGCCTATCACACTGTTCATTGCTCAGCATTAAACGCAGAGGAACTGAGACGTGAAGGAGGTTTAGATGTTTTATTAGAAGCATATACGAGATGCGTTTCGGTTTTGAACAATTCTAGTAAACCTGGTGACGTAGCTGTTCAAGTTTGTACACACATTACGAGATGCTTTGCTGTTGCTGGAGCATTCAGAGGTTGCAGAGACAAGATTGTCGAGCTGCCACAACTTGTTAAGGATCTTTGTAGAGTTTTGCATTTCAAGGTAAATAACCTCAACTTTCTATATGCATACTTACAATTATTTATGAAAATTTTATTTAATTTGCAGCATTTAACGAAGCTGTGCTCAGTTGCTACGGAATGCATTTCATCTTTAGCTACGGATAGTATATTGCAAATGCAACTGTTGCAATCTGGTGCACTTTGGCTTCTACTTTTGTTCATGTTCAATTACGATTACACGTTAGAGGAAGGCGGAGTCGAGAGAAACGAGGAGGAGAACCGACAGGAAGTCGCAAATAATTTAGCAAAACTAGCAGTTCGGGCATGCGCTCGTTTAGGCGGTTATATGACAGGTGAAAACGAGACGCCTCACAATCCTGTCACCGTCGCAGCGCTTGAACATTTATTAACGCCTTACTTAACGCGTCAACTTGGAAAAGACAAACCCGAAGAAATTTTGAAAATCCTTAATTCAAATTGCTCGAATCCTTATTTAATATGGGACAATGGGACTAGAGCAGAGCTTAACGAGTACCTGGAGTCCAAGAGACAACAAAAATATGATAATAATGCCGATTTTGAACACGACTGCAGTGACTTCAAGTACACAGCTCACAGTGGTGAATTAATAATTGGTGAAATATTCATCAAAGTTTACAACGAGCAACCGGCTTTTCCTATTGAGGTAAGTGGGTGATGCTATATGTTCCAGATTTTTTTTTGCAGAAACTGAATGCTCTGATAATTAATGATTATTCAAGTCTTAAAATTATATTGTTCTAGAATCCAAAAGGCTTTACTATCGATCTCCTTGATTTTCTCTCTAAATCTTCAGACTACTTAGCATCTCTAGGTAGCGTAGCTTTGTCTAAAAAGGATCAAGAGAGACTGCGGCACGTTGTGATGTCATTAGAGGCTCTAAAAAATGTTATTAAAAATAATCCTGGTGTAGAGATGCAATGTATCGGACACTTCAAACTGCTATTTGGGTTGCTCAGTTGCAACAGTTGCAAATCTATTCAAAGCGGTGCCCTACAGGTTATATCGAATGTAACAAAGAATCAGGAATGTGTCAACGACATTGCAGCAAATGAAGTAGTTGTACACTTATTGCTTGTGTTGCATAGTCTAAAGGAGTTTCAGTTATTAACATTAGAAACATTATGTGCATTGATGAGTACAACAAAAATTGTAAAGGATGCCCTAGCTAAAGGTACGCAGAAGTGTTTAGAGTTAAAAAATAAAACATTGAGTGAAAGACATTATTGGAAGGTTTAATAAATTCCAGGTGCTGTGATATATATTCTTGACTTATTTTGCAATTCAAGCAACTTGCAAGTGCGTGAAGCCGCAGCGGAATTGCTTGCAAAGATGTCTTCCGACAAGTTGGCCGGACCTAAAGTCAAATTAGTACTCTCAAAATTCTTACCACGTTTATTCAGCGAGGCCATACGCGATTCGCCTAAACAGTGCGTTCATATGTTTGAGACAAAACATGAAAATCCAGAATTAATCTGGGACGACGACACAAAAAACCGTGTGTCACGAATGATTGCAGAGTTGAAAGAAGAGTAAGAATTTTTTTTGATTATCATAATAACTTTATTCTCTGATACTGATATATAAAATCGAAACGAGCCTGTCTCGATTTAAATAATTTCTCTTTTCAGACATTACACGATGCAAAGGCGTAATCCTAATGTCACTTTGAAACTACCGGAAACACCGACTAATATCGATGCTGTAACGAATGAACCTGTAGTCGGCGGTGTGTATCTTAGATTATTCATAAGCAGCCCTGCTTGGGCACTTAGAAAACCAAAGGAATTCTTGAGCGAGCTCATGGACACCATCTTAATGTTAATGGCCAAGGATCAGACTGATGTGCGTATAAGTTTTTCATAAAATATATATTTATTTATATTAATTAACTGGTACAATCTAGTCGGACATGTTGGAGTTAACGACGCAAGCTTTAGTCTGTTTGCTGCAAGCTCAGCCGTCACTTGGAGACCAAGTACCTTCTTTAGGTCACATACCAAGATTATGCCGGCAGATGGCAACACAGCACAGTCAACCTCCAGTTTATAAATCAGCCATATTGATAATGCATCAATTAGCATCCAGTGAGGTAACTTCTGCCAGTTCCTAATCCTTTATTGTAATAAAGGCATAGTTTGTACTATTTTAATTAATTGTATTACAGATTTGCATATCATCGATATGCCAGACAGAATGTATAAGTCCCTTGAAGCATGCTATGCAATCAAGAAGAGATATGATAGCAGTTGCATGTGAGACGCTGAATAGATTATTCTCAACCAATGAAGACAGGCTCGTTAAACAGGTGCTTGATTAACCTCTGTTTAAATTACTGGTAAATATTTAATTAGACTAACATTCAGTATTTTTACAGGCATTGGAAGCAGAGATGGTACCTTACCTTCTAAACCTTCTGGAAGGAAGACTTGATCTAATCGACAATCCTGGAATGACAAAAGCACAAATAGTAAAAGCTTTAAAAGCAATGGCGAAGAGTTCATTGTTGGGTGAGAAGGTTAATGCCATATTAGAGAAGTCGAGTGTATGGGCAGAGTATAAGGATCAAAGACACGATCTCTTTATCTCAAATACACCAACTGCTGGATATCTAACAGGTACTTGAAAGTTCGAGTAATAGGACTATGTCAAATAAGTAATTCTTCACTGTTATGAATTATTGTTACTTTATATTTCTTGTGTCCAGCTGGTACCCCAGTGTCTGCAGGTTATTTAACGGCAGGTCCCAGCACAACAATTACCTCAGGACCTCCTCCAGTTGACAAGGATGACAATCTACTCAACAGGAACGACAGTATTTGATACGGATAGCGTCAGAAGCTTCAAAAAAGACGATAGCAGTTCATCGAAATAAGAAGGTTCGTATCGGTCGATTAAACCAGTGTAATAAACAGCGTCATCTGTGATTTCCGATAAGCAACTACTTTATCCCATATAAGAGCATCGCCGAACAATGAAAGTGAAACATTGCATTGAATCGGGACAACTTTTGATAACGTTTCTCTGATTTTTTTTTACTGTTACTATTTTGCATCATTGCGAAACATTTAATAGGTCATTACTAGCCAGTCAATACAGTCAGGAAATTGCGCGTAATTTGTCTACCCGCATTGAAGTCGTGAGGTAGCGATTTAAACGCGTAGATGTGTCCTTGTACTTAGAAGTCTCAACAAGAGTCATCGACTAAGAGGATTTGAATGCGTTATAAGAGAAGGTAAAAAAGAAAAATGAAAAGGGAACGTACCAGTACGTATGTCGATCGTTGAATTATTTATTCCCCGGTGTAAAAATGTTGCTTGCGACACAAATATCGTGAATTCAGTATAAAAGGTAACCTTAGCTCTCAGACGAGGGCAGACATTAAGCATGCTATAAATACTATGGTGCGTTCGTTGGAAAAGAAGTAGTTAATAAGAAAAAAAACTATTAAAATACGTTGGTTAGTAGCACAGCATCTTTGTACATAATCCGTGATAACACGTAAACGATAAAGAGAATCTATATGAGATATGAGGTCTAATTGAATTAGTATTTATGAAAAATAAGGGGAAAAAAAAAACATTTTCAGAAGACTAAATACATACATTCCAGCTGTTTTAAAATAAACCGAAAATATAATGGCTGCGTTGTAAACCCTCGTAATTCTGCGTATTATTATTGTCGGATCCTGACAGCTCGGTTTACATTAATAATCCAAAACTTTCGAATACAATACTATGAAATGAGATTAACAGTTAAATCCTGTTTTGCATACTGAACAAAATTTATTTGCAAAGTTCATAGAAGGTTCTACGAATTTATACGTGTCTATGAATTTAATCATTTCTAACGGCAAACGTGGATTTAATTTTTTTTTAACTTACCTCCCTTTCTCTTGTTATCCTTCACCACGAACCATAAAGTAATTGTTCAAACTTAAGGAAAAATTATGAAATTTCCTTACAACGGTTCTGTGCAAAACGTCAGACGTAAAAAGCATAAAAATTGCAAAGATTTCACATTTAGCATCTATGTACATAATACGACATTAAAAATTTTGTTTTCGCAGAATGCGACGGATTTTGATATTTACATATATATTTTTTACATATATAAAACGTACACAGCGACCGCCTCATATCATTTATTAATTATTTGAGCGAATTAACAAAGCGTTAAAGTCGCGAAAGTCTTAGAGTCCGAGAATACACGAGAATAAGAAGGGAATATATTTTTTTTTTTAATTAACAAGAAGCTTTGCCGTTTGTTCGCCATCTTGTCTATCGTCCACTTGCCATTTATGTTATTATTGGGCGATGCTTTACGAACGCATCGATAAACGATTAATTAACGACGCCAGAAATCGACGAGTCAGCCAATAAGATAAACGGAAAAGAGGAAGTTCCTGTCCTAATGGCAATGCATTAGGGTTTTAAACAAAATAAAAAGAAGCGACATGTTTCTTGCTTCAAATTCCTTCGGTCGTTTTCGGTTACTATAAATCCAGTCGATATACAAAATATCGATATCTCTTGTATATCTATATATAATATAAATATAGTCCTAAGACTTATCGACTGGACTCGTCGATTCACAAATAAGAAACACATCCGGTAATAGACAATTTCTTTAAGCGGACTATGGGAACGATAATCGTTTATTCGATACGTGTATTATTATTATTATTATACACGATACTGTACTATTTTGTAATATTATAAATCATTACCTACATTTTTGACGATACCTATCGATGAAAGCCTTGTAGCTGTTTTCATATATTTCCCTTATGAGCTCTTTCTTTTCTTTTTTTTTTTCGTTCTAAGATTGAAAGTGAGATATTGTATATAAGTATAAATATATACCATACACATATATATAAATATACAATTAT
This sequence comes from Cephus cinctus, assembly GCF_000341935.2. Lineage (NCBI taxonomy): Eukaryota > Metazoa > Arthropoda > Insecta > Hymenoptera > Cephidae > Cephus > Cephus cinctus. The sequence goes on from NW_014332849.1 coordinate 92,139, forward strand.
ACCACAGATTATTGTACGTATAAGTGATTACGGAATAAACGATTTTGCACATGATATAAATTTTCATTATTTATAAGTTTAAGCGTTTCAGTTAGTTTTTGGGCTGCCGGAAGTCTTTATAGTGGTGCTGAGGTACTAGTTAAACTTTTGGTAATTGATAGTCTAGATGCTTATGTATTCTCAAGAGTATTTAGATTCGAAAGAATAAAAATAGCCAGCAGGCTAAAGTTTAACGAGGCTGAAATTTTCTTTTATAAATATGTAATTCATTGAAAATATTGATCTAGTGCAGTATAAAGTTAATAAAGTTATATAAGGAGTTTCCGTTGCGTGTGATAATAATTTATTAAACGCGTCTTGTTTTGTTACAAAGAAAAAAAAGTGTCATTCGCGAAAGTGCTGACTCGACGAGAAAACTGTGCCACTTTAATACAGTGCTTAGAGTTAATTCTTTGGGATAATACATTAGACTTATTTATATTTGTGTATCAACGTACTATTCACTATTAATGGAATGATACAGTGTAACGTGTTTTACATATTCAATTTAAACGTTTCTGTCATTTGAATTTATTCGAAATGTCAAGTGATCCGCGTTAAATCGGTTATCTGCGCATCGTCACTGCGCAGCTCGCTGACGTAACGCATGGGCGAGAGTAACCGTAACTTTGGCGATTTTCGAAAATCCTCAGTCTCATCATCCGACGACGATTCCTCGTATGCAGAACTTTCGTCAGCCCCAGGAAAATTGCCTATGAGAGTCAGATACTCTTTTTCAGAAAGGGTACCCAGCAGTTTGTCAAGATTTTCTTTTAATTCGGTAAAGCTTGGTCTGCATCGTGGATTCTCGTTCCAGCACGACAGCATTATCTGATATCTTAGGTAAAATAGTGATGAATTAATTATATATATATTTGTCTCAATTTTAATTTCCGTTACCCACAATTCAATTCCACAGTTTTCTGGCTTGTCCATTCTGTATCCCGATTGAAGAAGCTTCAGTACTCTGTTTGTCGGTGTTCCTGGATATGGATTGCCGCCCAGGGTTACTATTTCCCATAGCAAAATACCAAAGGACCATCTACAAGGTGAATCATACGTTAAAGTATGGCATATGGAGAATTTTAATAGAGTGAAAATTAAATAATACTTACACGTCGCTTTGCGTTGTGTAGACTTGATGAGTCAGGGACTCAATAGCCATCCATTTTATTGGCAATCGACCGTTCCCTTGTTTTCTATAAATGTTTTCTTGGTAAATATCACGACTCAGACCAAAATCAGATATTTTGACCGTTTTGTCTCCACTGACTAGTACGTTGCGCGTTGCCAAGTCTCGATGAACTATGCGATTCAATGAAAGAAATTCCTAGGACAGACAATTCAGAGAATCATTAATTATTACCTTGACAATAACGAATCTTGCGTATTAGCATTTATTATGATTTATTCATGAAACGTTCTCACCATTCCAATGGCAACCTGACGTCCGAAATTAAGCAAATCCATCGCTGTTATCGGTTCCACGTTTCTCAGCATGTCTACAAAAGTATTTGAAATTAATAACAGTTCAAATTTCATACGTAAGGTATAATTGATTACACTGTCCAATCATTTGATTTAATATATATATTCAAATTTGTATTTTATATTTACTAATAGCTATTTGAATTTTAAACAGTTTCCTGCCGTACCTTGATCAAGATCGTAAAGACAATTAGAAACTTCATTATCAAAATTATTAATTCCTGTAATGAAAACAAGTTTTATAAGACACAAGATCATTCGTCTTATTCGATATTTTTAATATTGATTAGATTACTTTTAAAGAATGCGTCTGCATTCACTAGCCACTCATTTTTGTTTCGTATCGTACAAACTCCCACTTCTTCCCACGCCTATGGAAATAAAAAAAAAACATTAAATTTATTCATCCTGTGAATATTTCATTAATAACCTGCATACCCTTCTGAGATAACTTTGCAGATCACCGCGAGAACAATATTCCACTATCAGCATAGGGCTACTATTTATTGTGCAGCATCCCAAAAATGATACAATATTTGGATGTTTGCCAGTGAACTTCATAGTCATAATTTCTTGTTGAAAATTACTGACATCATCAGCAGTTGGATTCTCTGAGGAAACAAAAGAAGAATATGACAATTCAAGCCTTAATGGCAGATCGACTACGGAGATTCTATGACACATAAAGATTTAATCGATATATAAGAGCCAATAAAAAATGAATAAAAATGAATTATAACCATTTAACATTTTTATCGCCACATCGATTTCTTGATCAAATTTATCAAGCATTGTTCCAAGTCTCACCACTCCAAAAGCGCCACTTCCTAATACTTGTTTGATTTGCAATTTATCTGTTTCCACTTCATATTCATCGACCAGTAGCTTTTCATTAATTTCAGTCATATAGTCGGACGTTATTTTGTCCTTTTCTGTTTCAAAATTCCCATCCTTTTTCTTGAAAGTCTGAAAAGAACGTCAAAACGAATAAAGTAACCGACATACGTCAATGCATACTTTTTTTACATTTTTACTTTTAATAAACACATACGTCATTTTTTAAAGAACTCACTTCGAAATATATTACTTTCTTTTTGCATCGTTTTCTCCTCACGTATCTGCAATACGTATATGCACTTCCAGTCGTCATTAATAAGGCGATTACCAAAAGTATAATAGCGATCCCAATGTATACAGAATAAGGAGTGTCTACTGAAATCCCAGAAAGAAAAAAGGAACAAAAATTTTAGTCTCACGAGTCCAGTGAGTTATGACGATACGGATGGATACTGCGCAAATGAAGGATATAAGACGAAAAAAAAAATCATATGTGTGCGGTAAACAGACCTGAAACGTTATTCACCATTCTATTAATTTCCAATGGCACAGTGCGTCGACCATTGGATTCCGCGACGATGACAACTCGATACGAAGAATCGGCGCGAACGCCAACGTCAGGAAAGAAAACCTCAGTCGTATTCTATATTGATGAATAAGAAAAACTATTAAATAAAGAGAAGCTAAATATTATAAAGAAAAAAATATCACAGTTTTCTCCTTACCCCTGGCACTGTTAAATCGGTATTGTATTTCTCGTAACCCTTCCGCCATTCAATCTCCACGTGATACAATTCTGGTTGAATTTTGGATTTTTCCCACCAAACAATAATGTCGGAAGATTCTCCGTTCCACTTGACTTTCGCATCTAATCCCTTGACATCATCTGGAGCTGATTGAAAAGAAGTTACAATTATACTTTCGTAATTCCCGCCAATACTCACGACAGATACTCATATAACTTTTTTGTAGTTCGCGCCAATACTCACGACAGACACTTGTATTCTTTTGTATATCCAAACATAAAGGCGTCATAAACCAATAGTCATGTTTATTTGGTTCGTCCACGTTCCATATATCTTTACTTGGATAGGACGTTATGTTTCCTGTATAATTGGTGTTGTAACGTAATCCCTCTACGATGCTTCGAAATTCCGTGGGCTGTCAACAAAATTTGTTTCGTCAATACGAAAATGAGACCATAAAATTTATCAACCAGACAAATGAAACGAAAAGTATATTTGATTTGAGTCTCACAAGTGTTCGGTAAAATTTAAAATCATCAACGTCACAACCTAACGTGGTTTGATCTGCTTATATCAACTTTGTCTCGTTGACGTTTGTATAGGTATTAAAAAAGAGTTTTTCATTATTAACATTACCTCCATAATGTACATAATGTCGTGTCTTGAAAAAGGATGTATAGTAATGCTGAAATAGCAGTTGGCTTCTGAAATGTAACAAATACACTTCAATGAATTCTCTCATAACCCTTAAGTTATTCCTGTGTAAACTCACTTTCCTCTGGCTCAAATACAATTTCAGCCTGCAAATGTTTTACGTCAGTGTCGTCCGCCATAAAGTTTTTTACCGAAATATTTCTCACCGGTCCAGGTTTATAATCGACTGAAACGAAATCCATTAATGCATACGAGGTTATACGGTAGAGACGAATCAACTGAAGTTGGCCCTGTCATACACTGGTTACTTCGCCTGGATAATCCTGTAGATGGATAAATTTGAAAATAACATAATCACAACAAATTATCTACCTTTTTCTGTAGAGAACCATGGCGTTACTTCCGACTGATATAAACCGTTCTTCTTAACCTTATGCAAGTGAAATGCATAACTTGTATCCGCTGATAAATTTCCGAATGTCGAGACTGTACCATTTTTCTGTGAAACGAGAGGGTAAGGATCTTTAATATATTCATAGCCAGTGTAAATTTAGTATTCTTTTTGATTTCAGGTTTTTTTAAATGAAAATTAGCAAGAAAAGAAAACTCACGACATATGCCTCCGTCCAAGACTCATTTTGATCATTTATCTCAATCACGTATAATCCTGGATCATGCGCAATCATCAAAATATTTGGACCGGCACAATGAACGCGAACATTAGCAGCAGTTTTTTCTTTCAAAAAAATAATACCTATAAAAAAAATATATGTGTTGTAGTACCCAAATGAAGTCTGAATATATAAAATTCTTTACTTTCAATAATTCATGACTGTTTCTACGAAGTTGTAAGAATTCAGTATTACATATGTTACATCAGATTAAAATTACGACCACGATATACTTATTCGAATAATCCGCCAGTTTTATCGTCGGATATCGAAAATATGACATTCAAATAGTCAAAAATATGTATAAATATTCTATACCGTTTCGCAAAGTGTATTTAATAATTGTATTTGATACTTATGCTATAAATAAAGGCGAGACAAAAAAAATCCTTGAGACGCCTAATGACAATTTAAAATAAATTAACCATGTTATTTTTATCCATCGTCACGATACATACCAGACAAATCGTCACCGATTTCCTCGCAATCTTTCCAGCAAGATTCCTGCAAATCAAATATTCTCATAATCTAAAATCAAATAGACTCGAAAAAATCTCGCGCCTAGTATAGGCAACAAGATATAACAATAAATATTATAAAACGAATGGCAAAAATTGATGATCTGCCCGAAGATCTAATCGATCATGATCCATATCATACGAAATTTAACACTAACCGGTACCATCGACCGGTCATTTGGAAGTTTTAGAGTCAAAAATACGTTTATGAAAAATTGTCAGTATGGTTAATTTCAATACATACAGGTTTTAGAAACACTGCTGAAACGTAACGAGCAGATTGATATGTTTTAGCATTGCTTCTAAAATGTATCTGACTATTTTGTACCGTATCCAGATCAATCGTGACTGCTGATCGTGATTGATCGTGACCGATCTCACGCAGATATTGACGAGAAATTGTTTATGCGATTTGCACCATTGCAGCAAATGGCGGTTAAGTATTCTAACGTTATATTCGTATGTAAACAGTCGGAAAAACAAGTTTGACACTGCTCAACGATTAATAAATATTCTGCGCGGAGAGTCGATCCCAGATCGATATCGTTCGACCGCTCTAAATTGTAATTCAAGTTCTCGGCATGCATCATGTATAACGATATTCTCGTCCGGCTTCGTATTTGCCTTGCGAAAAAAACAAAAAGAGGTAAAGCGAAGCGAGAAAAGAGTAAGGCAAACGTATAGTCGATCGCGCATGCGCACTCGTTTGTTTACAAAGCGTTTCGTTCCGTTCCTTTTATAATATGCAACTAAAATCTTACGTCTCCTTCTCGCACGAGAAGTCAATAGCACTTGTTCAAACTTTCGTTGGATTTACAAAAGTATAAATTTATTTAGGCTTATCAGTTTACTATTAATAAACTAGAGCAGCAGGTGTGCCTTCGCGCGGGATTGAGAGACCCATGGCTCTGCTCATGGCAGTGCTCTTAGGAAACATTTCTTCCTTCCTTTCCTTATGGCTCCCTCATCCAATGAGGAGATGTGCCAGCTTAAGAAACATTAATAGGCACTGTCAGTGAACTATGGACTACCTGAAATTAGAGACTGGCACTTGGCCCTCTACGAGGGCATAAAGCCACAAGGAACAAGAAGAAGAAGAAATAAGAGCAGTTTCAAGAAATAACTGGAAAGAAGCACTCTTTTCGAACCGACCATGCAAATATGGAACTTTTGTCCATGCAACTCTATTTTCAATAGCCTAGTGTGTAAGAGTGACAGCCATCCCCATTTTGTCAGTGATCCGTTCCCAACAGGACAACCCGATCACCAATATCCATAGTTCTTATTTCAGGTAGTCTGTAGTTCAGTGAGCACTACGCAATTGTACTACACAAAGATAAAAACTTATGACACTCTTTAAACATCGTGTACCGGCTAACCAATTCTCATCGGTAATAATCTAGTTTTTGATTAAAGTTGTTTTTACTCTTCGTCAGAAAAAAGTAAAACTTATTCTACACACATGAAATTGTATGACAATCTTTCATTCGGATTTTATATAATTTTTATTATATTATACGTTAGTTTGAATTTATTTTATGTATATATTTATTTATTTTTAATTTTATTTCATGATTATAAAAGAAAAAAAGAAAGAAATTGAACAAACTCAAAATTTAAGTATCGAACGTGTTCCAACTCAACGACATAATCGTAGAATGTTCTTCAGTAGGTTTGTAAGATTTCTTTTCTCTTTCTGTAACTGCCTCATCAAATTTTATGATCGTTTATCACATTGTATATATTTGTAGATATATATACATATGTATAATAATAATTTTGCATGCATCAGTATTACCATAGATTACTTAAAAATATTCAAACTTAAAGTAGGATTAGGTATATTTTGGATCGAAATATATTATTACAGTGATGTTATATAATGTGTGAATAAAAAATTTCCTTTTTTTTCATTAGTAATACTGATCAAGGATCGGTAAGATAGAAAGTAAAACAGGTTTATATTGACAAAATGCAAAACAGATAAGTATAATGGAAAATTACACGACAATACAGTTATTAGTCACGAATGATTATAACGGGTAATTATTTATTTTTCGCTAATGACTTTGCCACTTATTATCGCGCACATGTATTACTATTGGAAATAAACATTACTTACGTCGACACACTTGGAGAGACATTGTGCTTTTTGAGCGGCTTCTTCAAATGTCATTCCAGAAACGGAAGTAGGCGACACGACGGTTAACAGTAAAATCATACAGATATACATTATTTTGTATGTATCATTATATCATTTTTTAAAATTTTCATCGTTTAACTGTAGTACCACCGAATTTTCTTATTCTTTATAAATTCGTTGTTTAACTTCTCTTCTTCCTTTTGATTGTAGCGATACACGTAAAAACTATATTAATCGTCAAACGTATTGAATTATTATTAGAAATCATTGAATGATAACACTTAACAAATGAATGTTTCAATTTTGATTGATATCTTGCCCTTGTAATGAATTAATGTTTCGTTAACTGTTTGTTTAGCGAGATTTGATAGAAAATTAAATATTAATTAGTATGAATAAAAAATTCTGATAAATTAATTTTTATATGACACGAGGTGTCTATTGTTACTTAATATTTCTGCTATTCCTACCAATTTACGTGATATTTACGATCAGATGCAATTTTAAAGCTCACCGTGTATTTACATTTTTGTTTTACATCGAATGATAAAAGCTGGTAAACACAAATAAAGTGGGAACTAGACTTGAATCACAAAGCTTAAAAAACGATTCTTCTCCACTCCATGCGTGAATAACTTGCGGATGCTCTTTCTTGAAATACACTGTATATGTAGAACAGTTTCCGGTCGTCTAGAGGCGGGTTAACGTCACAGCAAGGCTACACAAGCCAATTGTAATACATAAGGCGTACAAGTAAAGAAAATGAACAATAGTATAATTAAAACAAAGAATATCCACGCACTAGTTATGTGGGAATTTGATTTTACAATATTGACCGTTAAACAGTTAAGGCGGTTTTCATATAGTACAAAATGAGATTCGTGGATATTAAGGAAATTTGCGAAACAGTAAATATTAGTGCGATTAGTGAAATATATTTTCCACGTGATATGATTATCCACGGTGTTGCTAGCACTAATCGTCGTCAGCGACATTTAAGAAATACCGCGTAACCATTTCGCTTTCGACCTCGACGTCCAAAGGAAGGGATTCCCCTACCATAAATTCTTGTGTGCACAAGCTTGGTGATCTCTTGATACCGCTTAATGTATTTCATTATGACAATAAATCTTCGAATTCTTGTAGTTTGTATTAGGAAAAAATAAATTAACGGATTTAATATGTTACTGGTGTATTTTAAAAATTAATATACATCGTGGAAACGTATGAACTTTTTTTGAAACCATTATAGCGAATATCTTCTGCCATTAAGTTTTTGAGGTTACGGTCGTATGCATTAACCTCTTTATAACGTTTATTTCGAATAATTGGCGTTTATATAATGAAATAGAAAGACTAGGAAGAAGAGACTGACACCCAAAATGTTGCAAAAGACGGCCAGCTGTACGTCGGTTATCATCTGGAACAATTAGATGAGTTTTAGTGGTGAAAATTCATTTGTGGTATGCAACGTTTGATTTCGTAAAATTTACATTGTAATGAACATTGGTGATGAGTAATATAGATAATATTGAACGGTGTGTTTCTTTTGCTGGTTATGCTTTGTGCCGTACCTTTATTTTTCTTGATTTTCAAGAATACTCGAGGAAAGTTTCGGGTTCGCTCTCTTTGACACGCTCTTTATTTACGTGGCAGTGAAGTTGGCTTACTTCATACGTTACCGGTTACCGACTCCTGATAACTCGCGAATGCAGATTAGCCAACAGTAAGAAATGAAATGTATTTTTTTAATATGATGAACCTTTTCCTTTAGAATTATAATCAAATCGAAAATGTTCGTCAGTATCGTCAGATAACTTTTAGTAGTTATAAGTGCTAAGCAAAAGTTAAATCGAATTTTTGTGTTGCTATTTGTTTTTTTACTATTTTAAGGCAGCATTGCATTGCCGTAAGTCGATTTATAGTCGACTCCAGTTGACTCTTATGTCACTTCATGGTGGTGATAGTTTTAACGGCGCACGTGGACTGATGCGACAAGGTGCATGTGAATTATACACTTTTCTTTTACAATTAAATAATTATAATAAAATATGAAACGGCCAAATGAAGCTGTTATTGACGATGTGCGGATTCAACCAAGTAAAATTCAACCGATTATTGGTACGAAAAGATTTTATAAAAATTTTATTATTGCATATAACTTATTATGTCTATAATATTTAATTTATGCTAACAGTAAATTTTCAAAATGGGGAACTTAAGGATGCAGAAGCAAAAAAGATGGAGTGTGATATTTTTTATGATGAAAGCCAAAAGAACAGAATGCTTGCTTTATCAAATGGTCGGATTGTGTACAGTGGTTATAGACCTGATCTTAATAAAGAACCAATGTACACGATGCTTGCAATACATAACAAAAGAACTGGAAAGGTTCGGTTGATTCAAGCAGAACGTTGGCAAGTTTCGCCTATTCTAGATAGTAAAAATAACACCGAGGACATCTCACGTGGTGATGAAGTTGCCTTGCTTAATAAGCAGTTTGGATCTAAAAGAATGAAACGTAGAACGGAGCAATACGAAAGAATGAAAGTAAATGTTGAATCTGTAAAAGAACAGCTTGAGAAGACTGTATCAAGTAAGATTTCTATATTACACCCTTATAAGAGTTCATAACTTATTGTATAAATATTTGAAACTCTTAAATTTTTGTATGAGTTCTATGAAAGTAATTAATGCAGTATTTTAGTTATGTAATAGTACATTATGATGCAAGTGCGGGAAATTGGTGATTCCTGACGAGTGTGACGTTTCACGAGTGTCACACGAGTAGGAATCACCAATCCGCACGCCTGCGTATCATATACTATTTTTTGCAACACTGTATGGAAAGTTCTTTTTGTTTTGCAGATGTGGAAATTGATAAAGCAGATCTCACATTGCCATCTGTAAATGATGAATCGATAGGGAATACAAATGTACCAACATGCAACAGGAATGCCAGCACAGAATCAGAAATATACAATCCATATGAAATTGTTCCTGAAAGCAAATTAGAAACTTTATATGAGGCGGCTACTGATGTATTAGAAAGCAATGTAAAAGGGTATGCATTTCTTTTTTATTTATTTCCAAATATCGAGTTAATTTTTATATCTTATATTGTTACTCTTTTAGGAGATCCAAGTTCTTTACGGAAACGTTGAACTATCTAAAGAAGCAATCGGAGAGTATTGTAAAAGTTGCCTTTTTATTATATATTGATTGTGTTGCGACTTGGCTGAATATGCCAATAAAAGATGCGAAAAAACGTGGTGTGGAAATATGTCCGTATTCGAGGCTAATAAATGATCATATAATAGAGTCTTACAGTATGTCAAGCGCCCATGGCAGGTATGATGATAAATATTTGTATTTAATACGAATACAATATACTTTTGAAGTTTATCTTTAACAAATTATTTTATTTCAGGCAACGACCAACCAGTATGAGGGATAAAGCCATACTACACTGTATGGTTTTAGGTCTATCGATATTGAACTTTAGCTTGAATATTGAAGTATTCAGCAGTATAGTAAACATTCGGATAAGTAGCAAAAGACTGACAGATCTTGCGAGGGTGCTTGGTGCAGTACCTTTGAAAAGTGATAAAAGTGTAGTTGTCTTAAAGCTTCCCTTACCCGCAAAATTAGTTACATTCAAAAAAGGCAGGAAAAAGTAAATTATATAAGCGAATCATGTTTCAATAGAAATAAAATTTCACCTAAATATGTACATTTATATTTGTATTTTATAATTTATTTGTTGATAACTCGACAAATACATCATCTAACACAGGTACAAGTTCTACAAATTACTTTACAATAATTATATTACTGTTTAACATAACATATTCACCTAATATGTCAAAAATAAATAAACGATAAGCATGTTGTTTTGCAAAATTTCAAATCAATTCATATATATTCTATACTGTTGAACCCTGATAAGATCAGGCAGTGGTTTTGTTACTGCTCTGCCGCATCGTCATGGGTAGCCATTAAAAATCTACAATAAAGTATAAATTAATAATGTACTACTTAATGTTAATGAATCTAAAAATAATTTAATTCAACATTCTCCTATTTTATTCTTGCGAATTCTGATAAGGTACGCGAATACGCTTGTGCATCAACTTGGTATAATACGTGGTTATTCAAAGAAAGAAAATTTCTTCCGTCTCCTCTAGGTTGCCTACGTAAGACCTTGAGTCATTGAGGAAAATCATAAAATAACCTATATTTGGTATCGTTAACTAGTTCGTCAAGAATTAAAACAAAAAAGTATTGTGAGGTTAACTCGGTATGGCAGCCATGTTGCATCGGATCCTGAGTAGTGGGAGAATTCGACCAGTTTCGCTGGTTAAAAGTGTCGAAAGGAGTACAGCATCTGTTGCTTCACGAAAAATTAAAATGGTAAGATTTTAATATGATACAGTAACTAGTCAACCACAACGAATAATCTGTAAATTTGATTATTAACGTAAATTAATTTTAAATTACATTTACGATACATTACTTATTAATTACGCGTAATATGTACTTACGGTCGGACACTTGTTGGAGTAGGATATCCATTTATAATTAAAAGAATACGAAATAACAATTCGCACAAAGAGCCGATATTCTTTGCATTCCTTAAATCTAAATTTACTATTTTAAATACCATTTTTTGAACGTAATATAAATAAATGTAAATGGGTGTACTTGCCCGCCTATGTAGACAATCGATATTTCGTAATTGTGTAAGAGAAAAGGAAAGGAAAGGAGGAAAGAGAATTTCGTAACCTTTGGATAATTATAAAACTGCGATAATTGAATGATAAGGAGTATCACTTTTTCTTCGAAAATTATGTTATAACGCGTAGCCTCCGTATACGGTGATTATTTTGAATCTTGTTAATAAACAAAAATGTCAATCGTTTGAATCACGCGCAAGTTTTATGTTTGATGATTCATATATAATTTTAGGGAAAACTTACCGCAGAAGAAAGAGAAAATGATCTTAAACCTATATTAAATAACGGATGGACGGTACAGCCAACAAGGGATGCAATTTACAAAGAATTTATCTTTGGAAATTTCAATCAGGTAAAGATAATTATTCTGTGTCCCATCTTTGTAGATGTATAAATACAAAAGTATTGATGTAATTAATTATAATGACGTTATTGTAATCAAGAGTTGATACAATATAATTAATATTATTTCAATTACAGGCTTTTGGTTTTATGTCCAGAGTAGCATTACAAGCTGAAAAAATGGATCATCATCCAGAGTGGTTTAATGTTTACAACAAAGTACAAATCACTTTGTCATCTCATGATGTAAATGGATTATCTAAGAGGGATGTGAAATTGGCAAATTTCATTGAAACTGCAGCCAAGTCTGTGGAATCATAAAATATATCACCCGATACCTTAAAATGTCTATGCAAACTGTTTATACTTTTCTTTCATGCCTTTGTTTCTGTATGACAATAAATGAATATAACTATTAAGGCATTGAAACAAAATGCAAATTATGAATAGAATTATTTATTGAAGCCTGTCTTAAAATTAGGTCAGACTGTCAAATTACCACAAACTCATATACGCAATATCAAAGAAACAAGGTATAAGCTATTCTATTGCACAACTAAATGAAATACAATACGAATTTTCAAAACATTCAACATTGTCCCAAAAAAATGGTCAATATTTAAGCAAACTACATACAATCCACAAAACAAAATGTCCAAAAAAAAAAACAATTCGAGATACAAGATGCTGTACCAAAAGTGATAAAAACACAAGATAGGTGGCAGTGTAAGCAGTACGGAAGGTGACAGTAGAGATGGTGGAGGCAACTATGTGACGACAATGGCGTCGGCGATGGTGGCGATGGCGATGGCGAAGTCAATGACGGTACCATCGTCAGAAGTAGCAGTGAGTTTAGCGTTGAGTAGTGAGAATCATAAGTCGCTATGTCAGTGGCTAGCATAGATATTCGGAACCAACATTCCTGTTAAAGTTTAAATAAATTATCGTGACTTATCAGATACATAACGGGATGATCATATCGACAAGAAGGGAGTGCAATATATGCAGTGCTTCTTAAAAGAAGTATATACCTATACACAATACTCTGACCATAGGGGAAGCACTGGCCGTTTAGGCGCGACCATCCTGAACTCAGGAATGTCCAGTGGGTGAGCAGAAGTTTTGCGAGTAACGCTCCCAGACACGTCGTACATTGCTACCAGAGAGCAAGGTGGGTCGGGCTCCGTGAGATAACTGTAAAATTCTTACATTGGCCATCTATGTGTGTCAGAGTACTTTTGACGCAGCCAGTATTACCTCTACGACCGCATGCATCGTTACCGTCGTCACTAACTCCTGGATACAATAGTGAAGCAAATCATTTAAAATACAGAACATACGTGACATCGTAAAGCCGGCACGATCGGTAGTGACTTTAGTGTGCATGCGTAATCTGCATGCAATTATTTAATTACACCAAATATACATATATTACTTCTCAAAGCAAATCAGCCTGGAAATAAATAATCGTGACGCCTTCATCTGTATTATCTCTTGGGATGTTTATTCTGGTAGCCTCCACGCGAGTTTTTAAAATCAACTACGTTGCTTATTCTCTTTTAATTAATTGCCTCGGGCATCGCGTTCAACTTATTTTTTGAGATTTTGTAAAAAAAAAGTCGTTGCTTTGCTGTGTAAAGTTACCTGTTAAAAAAAATTCAACGGACGTGACTGTCATCGTGTAACCAGGAACTACAGTGGCAATTATAATAAAGTAGGTACCGAAATGTAAACAGGTACTAATTAATTTAACGTAGAGATTTAGTAATAACTTGCAATTACATATGTATTTTTATTTTAGGCTTTGATCATTTTGCTTTAACGTTCTTGTCACTTTCACCGTCACGCGTGGCACATTTTCTGGTTCGTTTTCAAGGAGTATTTTTTTGCTTGCTTGTCATTTTACTTCCTCCTTGGCTGTGAACGCTAAATTAATGACACTTGTTATTTAATTTTGATTAATTACCTATGCTCTGCTGATCCTGTTTACTGCGGTTATGCATTAACGCTTATTACGTAAATTAAAAATCAAACAGCTGGATCCATCAGAAGATAATTGACTTACTTAAAGACGACCTAGATGCTCCCTCTTACGCTGATCGAGATTCTTTATTCTTGCGGAAGATTATGTGCGTGCATGCGTGCATATCTCTTCCTCTCTGTTATGTTTTGCACTTATTCTTCTATAACATTAAGCCGGGTGCGGCAATCCTTTTTATATCTACCTTACTCATCCAGTTCCAATATATTTACTTGGTTTACCAGACGCCGTAGAATCGAGGGAAGATAATACTTTTATTCCACAATAAATGCATAATCGATTCTCTTTTGTTATATGTGGAAATAATAACAATCCGAATTGTGTGTTTTACATAAGAAAGTATTATGCCAATGTAAATACATTATGTTAATTCGAGAAAAATTATAGTGGACATAGTCGATTGTGTGTTAAAATTTAACAAGAAATATTTGGCAGTTGTAAATTTAAAATTGCCTAAGTGCATCAAGTTGTGTTAATTTTTTATATAATATTTTCAGTACAACTGCTAAATGAGTAATGCTAATTATGTACATAATAGAACGTTAAAAATTAGATTTTCTTGTATGTTTTATATGATGTGGATATTGTCTTGTATGATAATTATTATAGAAATGGATCAACTATATAATAACTGATTACAATTCGTTGTTTTTGTTGCTGTTTCTTCTTAATGATTAGTATTTTGCTTTTTTATTTCTTGTCGTCAATTATGAGGATAATCTATTCCGTCCGATTTGAAATTTCGCTGATAAATTTTAATCGATTTATTCATCCTTGGTTTCCTGGCCGACGAGAATCAAATAGTCTTCTTATATACGTTTTATCACAGCTGCTTGTGCCACTCGTCGAACCCCTTTAGTTTTTGTCACATTGACGACTCCGTGCTCGTTTTAATACGTCCTGTTTAATTCGAACGAGCTTCTAAAAGGGGCTCAGTCCAATATAAAACATTGTGCTAACGTCTGTTCAAACAATTTTAATATAGTTTATCGTTTCTCTTTTGCAATGGAATGTTATCATATCAAATTTACAATGCAGAAGTTTTTTATATATTTATAATTGCCAGTAATTTCAGATGTAATGAATTTATTTGAGTAATCATTATTTGAAACGTGATTGTAAGATAATGGTGATAGATTGAGTTCTTTTATCTTGGGATTATTTAATTGTTGTTTTATCCTGCACAAAATCTGATGATATTAGTGGTGATAATTCTGTATTAATACATTAATTGCTGATACCATGATTGAATTGTTTTTTTCATTTAGTCGGTGACTAGATTGCTAGATTTTGAAATCATGTTTTATGATTGATGTAGTTTTTAGTTTTGATTATAATATTTAAACTTTTGATTCAGACGGATTTAAAGGTATATTAAAATCTTTACAAAAATGAAACGACACAGAAATAAAGCACAGCGTTGGTATAAGAAAGGTATAAATATATTTGTTGTATATGTAACAGATTAGCTAATGTATTTGTATGAGATTATAAAATTAAAACGTATTTTTTTATTTAATAAGCTAATTTTTAATGTAATTTTTCTAGTGGACTGGACTCAGGTAATCATGGAGGGACCAGAGGTCACGTTCCTCTTTCAATTTGGATTAATTCGTGATACTGTTACGGTTGAAGCCAGTGCTTTGACATTGAAAGCCCTCAAAGATTTTGCCTGTGATTTTATCAACACCAAGTGTCCCGATCATGGCTTGAGTCAGCTCAACGAAAGATTACTGTTGTTCAAGCATGATTATAACTCAACAAATATACTACAGCTCATTACAAATGCCACTGAAGTGGTTGATGAAACGTTAGTGGAGATTGTACTCACAGGTAAGATATTTTCATCAAAGATATTATGATAGCAATGATGACAAAGATATACTTGAATATCTACGTAAAGTTAGTCAAGTGTCACTTCTAAGAGATAGGAGCATTGACTTTGATTAAAATTTAACGAAGGATCAAATGGAACATCTAACAATTAGATATCTGAATTGGGCATTTAATCCTTAGTTGAATTTCAACTGATGTCGATGCAGCTGATTCTAATAGTTTAAAGTATGCATTCAAGCATTTTATTATTATTGCACAGCTCAAGTGCCAAGTGAAGAAGTTCCCATACGTCCCCATGCTCTAACAGTTCATTCGTATAAAGCACCAGCATTTTGCGACTTTTGTGGTGAGATGTTATTTGGCCTTGTCCGACAAGGACTAAAATGTGAAGGTAATTACTTTAAAATGCATGCGTCCACTTGACAGAAGATGAAGTATCTATAATCCATTTTCTGCAATGGACTTTCGTTTCAGGATGTGGTATGAACTATCACAAACGTTGCGTAATCAAAATACCAAACAATTGTTCGCAAGATGCAAATCAGAGAAGACGGAGTTCAACCCTCTTGCATGTGCCACGGTCACCAAGTCAGGGTTCAACCAGTAGTTTGGCAAGTGCCAGTGATGACAATAATACAAATCACAGTGCTAGCAACGTTTTTAATGCAAGCCAGAGTAATAGTACATTGGTAAAAACTTGAATCAGCTTAAATTTAACAAATAATTATAAGCATCACGCTATGCTATTTCCTACAAAACTGCAATATCTATTTTTAGGCGATTCCAAGCATAGTAACCCCAAAGCAATCACGATCTCCATCACTAGGCGGTCGACCTGTCTGGGTAGAACGTGAAATAGCCACACGCATTAAAATTCCACACACTTTTGTCGTTCATACATATACACGGCCGACAGTTTGCGGCCTCTGTAAGAAATTATTGCGTGGCCTCTTTAAACAAGGTCTACAGTGCAAGGATTGCCAATATAATGCGCATAAAAAATGTATTGACAAAATTCCAAAGGATTGCACTGGCGAGAATCCAAAAGACAGTGCAGGTATTGAATACAACTTCCACATTTTCATATAGCGATAGAAATTTTTTTAATTCAGTACTTCTCGTAGACTATTCTGTACATTTGATATACTGATAATTCGATAGGCAACGAATATCCTGACAGTGGTGTTGGCAGTGAATCCGAAGGACGGTATGATGGAAGAAATGAAGAAGGTGATGGTGACAGCGATGCTGAATCTCCTCCGCCTCCATCCCATTCGACACACGAGACAGATGGAAGTAACCTCAACGGAGGATATACTGTAAGATAAATTGTAATCTATTTGTAGAATTAATTCAAATATCTCCTAGTAACAGCGTAGTTTAATTTAATTATTACAATTTTGTAGGACCTCATTCCAAGCCATGACGACGTCTCCTCCGATGAGTTTAAAAAGTCAAGAACCTCCAGGTAATCACTTATTTCTGTGAAAAGTAAGCTCTCCAATCTGTTTCTATCCTAACAATATTCCTTTTCTGTTTCCTTCTACTTCTGTCTCTTCTTGCGTTTTCTCTACGCAAAACTAGTTGCAGCTCATCGCCAAGCAATAACATCCCACTAATGCGCATAGTTCAGAGCGTCAAGCACACAAAACGGCGCGGTTCCAAAGTCCTTAAGGAAGGCTGGATGGTACATTTCACAAGTCGTGATCCAGTCGTAAGTATTAAACAATAATAAGTATAATTGAAGTATCGTTATTTTTATGTCTTTTTAATTATATCAATCATTTTTTTAGAGAAAGAGACATTATTGGAGGCTCGATACAAAGGCTATCACATTGTTCCAAAGTGACAGCGGATCAAAGTATTACAAAGAAATTCCATTATCTGAAATATTAGTTGTTGAAACAGCCAAAGTTCCATATTCTCGTAAGTTCTCATATCTTATATACGCTGCTTCCTTTAATGGATATTATCATAAGTGATTTTCGCCTATTTAGATACAATGCACTGCTTCGAGCTAAGAACAGCCAATGTAGATTATTACGTTGGAGAGGATCCACTATACGGTGATGTAGGTGGGCAGCTTCCGCCTCCGGAAAGTGGCGTCGGGGCGTACATAGCTAGAACTTGGGAAACAAGTATCCGTCAAGCACTGATGCCCGTCACTTCCGGTTCAGCGAGTATGCACAATCTAATATATTTAAAACATTTAAACATAATTTATGAAAAACCCATTACAGTTGCTAATTGCGCTTTAATTTGCTTAGATCAAGAACAGTCAACAGAACCGGAAGAGCGAATAACAGATATGTCCCAGCTGTATCAAATATTTCCGGATGAGGTTTTGGGTTCTGGACAGTTTGGAATAGTTTATGGCGGAGTGCATAGAAAAACTGGACGCGCAGTGGCAATAAAAGTCATCGACAAATTACGTTTTCCTACGAAACAAGAAGCACAGTTGAAGAACGAAGTAGCTATCTTGCAAAATTTATCTCACAGCGGCGTTGTCAACTTAGAGCGGATGTTCGAGACGCCCGAACGGATATTTGTCGTGATGGAAAAACTAAAAGGAGACATGTTGGAGATGATTTTGAATTCTGAGAAAGGACGTCTCAGTGAAAGAATTACAAAATTCCTTATAACGCAAATATTAGTTGCCCTGAAACATCTCCATAGCAAGAACATCGTACACTGCGACCTGAAGCCAGAGAACGTTTTACTAAGTAGCAATAGCGACTTCACCCAGGTGAAGCTCTGCGATTTTGGCTTTGCCAGGATAATTGGCGAGAAAAGCTTTCGTAGAAGCGTTGTAGGTACACCGGCGTACCTGGCACCGGAAGTCCTGAGGAATAAAGGGTACAATAGGTCATTAGATATGTGGAGCGTTGGCGTAATCGTGTACGTATCCTTAAGCGGTACGTTTCCTTTCAACGAGGATGAGGATATCAATGAACAAATTCAAAATGCCGCCTTTATGTATCCTCCTAATCCGTGGAAAGAGATTTCATCTGATGGTAAGAATCTGAGAATTAGAAATTACCTTAATTATAATATGCGATCGCTTATTGCTTTTATATTATTGAATTAAATTAATTGAATTATTTCATTCACAGCTATAGATCTGATTAATAATTTACTACAAGTCAAACAGAGGAAACGATACACAGTCGACAAGAGCTTGCAGCATGTTTGGTTACAAGTGAGTATTTCTTTTTTCTATATATATGATTATCAAATCCCTTTCAAATCTTCATCTACCGATACAACGTCCTGTTTTTATCTTATGCCTATTTTTATATAGGATTATCAAACATGGTGCGATCTTCGCGAACTCGAGTCTCAGGTTGGCTGTCGTTATTTGACTCATGAAAGCGATGACGCTCGCTGGATGACGTTTGCTGGTCAACGCGCATGACATAACTTTCCGGCGAGTAGAAATATTGAGTCATCCTCGACGCCGACTCCACTGCATAAAGGATGGCCACGCAGTGCACGTGCTACTTTACGACGCTTCATTCGCGCCTGACGAATTCTTTGAGTCGCGACGTATTCTTTGCGTCATGACGCAAATTCATCTCTTTACTATCCTGCCTATTCGATTTTTCGATATTCGGCTGTCAGGATTTACTGTCTACTTACGTGTCTTTCAAATTACTTATATTTTGGGGACGTGCAATTTTTTTAAATGACTCCTTCATAATTTCGAAACCGTTTGCTACTCTTATCAAACTGATACAGATTTTTGGTATTGGTAAAAACTATTTGTTCGATCATCTTTAGCGGTTTTTGTATACTTTTCGTCTTTAAAAGAGCACAATAGTATTACGTCTTACTGTCGAATTCAGTAGTTTACGCTCAGTGAATTTTCAAGTAATACTTTCTTTAATCTGCGACAATTTTAATCCACTGTCTATATCTTTCTAAAATATCAGAACTCATCAGGAATGAATTCCGATACTAATTTCGTCAAATGGAAGACACTTGTATTTGCATATTACAATTTTTTTAAATTAAGGGATAAGTTTTAATTATATGTACGTTTATTAATAACGCATAGACGCATACATAACAAAAATACGTATATACGTACGTATAAAATACGATCTGGGATAAAAAGTACGTTTCAATCAATTTTATTAGAAATGCTCGTTATTATGGACGCTGTAATCGTAGATTAGGGCGTTTAATTACTTTTTATATATCTCATTATGTTACAGAAACATAAGTTGTGACCTGGTTGTGGGATCTGATTAATTATAATTTTTATTATTATTATTATTATTATTATTATTATCATCTCAGGCGTGATCAAGCCGATTTGACACGAATCAATATTATATAATATTAATATTCGTGGAACAAAAAGTAATTTACTTGGCCACTGAGAATTATACTTGATATTATTTAACGTTAATGATATTATTTAATGCATCGCAACATTCTATTTAACGTGGCCTTCTTGGAGAAGGTTTATAAAGTTTATCTTACTTATTGTTTCCGAAATTATTTTTTTAATACAGTTAAGTCATCTGTTTTTGTCCTAATCACGTGTGTGTCTGCGCGACGAAGTTTCGTTCTATTGATTTAGATCCGAGACAAATTGGAATGCAGATTCATTAACAAAATATTCATTAATCTTATTAGTTTCAAACTATATTTTTATTTTTATTGTAAAACCAAATGCGCTTACCTTATTTACACGCTTTTATAATTTTGAAATTTTGGTCATGTATATTATATGTATATTCATGTGAATGCTATAGAATTATTCATGTGAATATATATATATATCTTCGCATTGTTCTCCTGTCTCGATAAAAATTGTATTTCTGTGCTCGTGATTTACACTGAAAAATACTCATTATAAATATATTTTTAAAAATTTACCATATGCACGTCCATGAAAACAAACAAGAGAATTGTATAATATTTACGTTTCGCTTAAGTTTACTTCTCGCGAAGATGAAATGGCCGTGAATGTTTAAAGAAACAAGAAACAATGAAAATTGAGAGAGTAATCAAAGAAGTATTTCTTCTCACTCGTCTAATTAAAGTCGTACGAAAGTTCGATTTTTATAATTGACGTAATTCAAGATTTTATCCATTCCAATTATTATGATAGTTTCGACCATCACTTTGTATCTACGAGGTTGATATACGGCACTTATAATTATTATAATTGCTATAGTAATTATTTATACAGCTCAGCTTTATTCCTACAATTTAATCAAACTCTATTCTGCTTTCTTTCTGTATAAAGATTTTTGATAAATTAGAAAGTACAATAATGGACGATCCACGAACGATCTGAATTACTGTCGGACAAATTCGTAATTAGATATGTACATACGTGCACCCTGTTACTGGTTTATCGCTCACTCAATTTCGTCTGTATAATCGAAAAAGGAAAAAAGTGGGTACGCAGTAAATAAAAGGAAAGAGAAAGAAATGGCACGCGATAAAAGAAGGAAAAAGCCGAGAGTGCGTATATAAAGTAAATTGTGCCAAATATCAACGAGTCTGCTTTTAACTCATAACGCTAGTTCCTGGTAAATACCTGTAATTTTGCGAACTCGTAACATTCCAAAAGCTTTTTAAAAATGTCACGAAAAAAGATTACGACATAATTTCTCGAGAGTTTTATATTGAATTCCAATTGGCATTTCCTTTTATTTACTCGCTTCACTTGTACAAATTAAACTTGACGTCTTTGTATATTCAAATTGAATTATGCGCCTTAATGCTACGTCATGTGTCATAATATCTCTTTAATCGACTGTACGCTGGCTGCCATTTTAGCTTAATTGTTCGAATATTCCGTAACGTGTATTTTATGTCGATGGCGCTTTTTAAATGTTCGCGGATTCTTTGTTACGTCCATTGTTAATTACGTATAAATACGTATCTCATATTATTACATAGGTATACTTATCCAGATCGCATTATAGGATCGTCTTTTCGTCCATGGAGACTTCGCACGATTAGCTTCTTTTAATTTTTTCGCCCGTTTTCCGTTGATCTTACATGGAAATTCTTTCACTTTACTCTATGAAGAAACAGAGAGAGAACTCGATTGAATGTTGAATATTTATCATGTGTTCAAAACTGGCGATAACGACTTTTACAGGTAACTTATCTAAATATTCAAATATATCGACTTTCAACGCGTTTTCATCCCTCTTTAGAATGATGCAAGTTACGTGCATTATATAGAAACATCCGAACGTTAATGGTTAACTTTATAACATACGGATCCACCGTGATGAAACGAATGCTAATTCTATGAAATATTTAAGGAGGTATCCACTATTTTTTTTCTCGTCTTTGACTTTATCTTATCTTATAATCTTTCATAAATTATTAAGAACTATACGCGTATACACGAGTTAGCCTACATTGCAGGAAACTACATTTCATCGCATCTTTGTATCTGCCTTATCAATTTAAGATAAAACAAAGTGAAACAAGAGCATGTCGTCGTGCTGAAGTTAACTATTGGCAGACTTTGATAATTACGACAATGAAGAATAAGCAAGGAAAACAAGAAGTTTATATAGGTATATAATGAAAAATGATTATGTTTTTCGACGGATCTGTTATCATCGCCATCGACAACACTAAATTATATCTTTGAGAGCTCTTGACGTTACAAATTTTTTAAACTGATCGATATATCAAATATTTAATATATTATATTCTCTAACTGTATTAACGCTTAAAAAAGTAAGAACCAATTTGACGGTAAACGATAATAATTATAGCATCTATAATAGTAACCGGTCGACAAAATAGTAAATAAAATATATATACATACGTATAAAAACGGGCCTAAGAAAAGGAAGTATTAAAGAAAAAATTAAGTCGGCTGGTTTCATAAAATTCAGAATTTTTTGCTTTTCCATATATATCCCAGTAAACAATGTCATAACAGTTACATATTCACAATGTTAAAACGTCACGTTAAGGGATATAACAGTTGCAAAATACCTGACGTGCATAACTATTATGTCACCGAGTTTGAAACTGTTATTTATTGTTTGTTGAGATATATATATATATATATATATTTATTTCACATATATTACATATATTTCTACATATTTCTTTGCTATATGTATAAGAGTATATGTATAAAGGTCTATGGTTGATATCGTTGAATCGCTATGTAGGAATTTGCGTGTTGCTTAACATTAACAGTATTATTAAAAGGTTGTTACAAAGCATATAAATATTGAGATACACCTGTACTCCTTTTTATTGTAAGGGCACAACGTATTAATAAAAAAAAAAACATTTTTTACTCTCAAGGAATATGTAACTGTCGACTGGAGGAATTTAAATTTTATTAATATTTTTTACAGTTATTTTCAAGGGGGAACTGTGATGTCAGAATATACCGTTGCAAAGTTTCTGAAGCCTGTCGAGTAATCTCCTCTTCATGGTGAGTAGAAGCCACCGGTCGAATTATAGTAATGAAAAAGATACTTGTGTTCCAGAAATGTCGCACTGGTAAAATATGGTATAATGTAATAACGTCTCTTGATTGATTTCTCAAATGAACTATTGTAAGAACTATGTATTCTTTTAGGACATGAGAATCGATTGGATTAGGCATTTGAATTATGTTAGAAGATCTTTTATTTGTTGCGATAGACTATGTATTTTTTTTTAACGACAAAAAGTCTACTTGAAATAATTGCTTTGCTCTTACGACGCTTTTAAGCGGTAACTTGACTCAGTTTTCATTTGAATTTCAGAGCGACGGTTGTGGATAATATATATCTGTTTTTTTTTTTAATGACAGTTTTAAAAAATAAGTAAAATGTTTGTTCAGTATTTATCGACAGTTTTATTTCTTTTCTTCGTCTCGTCCAGGAATGTAATCTTTGCCGAGTGGGTGGAAATTCCACAATTTTCAGACGAATCCAAAGTTTACAGATTGCCTGTTAGACACGATCAAATTAATAAAATGCATTTTGGAAATCCTATTCGTAATGAATTACGAAATGTTAGTAGATCGACTGTGGTTCGTATGACGGATGTTAATAAAGTAAAAGAGATAATTAATGATCGCACGGATCTGACGTCACAATCATTAACACAAGTTCGAATCAAAGAAAGTAATTCGCCATTTAGTAATAAACCACAGGATAGTAAAATAGATTTTAATGAAGAAAATATCAAAGATAGTTTTGATGGTAAATATGATAGCGACGTTGATAATAATAACGACGATGATCATGTATCGATCGATATCGAACAAGATGAATATAGTGATGATATGCAGATTCAAATGGAATCGCCTGTAAAAGTGGTAACGAATGAATTCGAGATCAATGATGCTTCGTCCACTACGGAAAATATAATTATCAACGAAAGTGACAATTCGCGCTACGAAACAATAAATCACGAATCATCGTTCTTTGATTATTTACCAATGGAGACCTTGAAAAGTGTTCATCAAACTTTAAAATCGCAACCGGCTACACTAAAGGGAAAAATACGATTTTTGAAAACATTCGAGAGAACTTTGATGATGGAAATTGGTAAGAGGAAGATTTTAATACAATTTGGCATTTGATATAATTGTTTGAATTAATCATTGAAGTAAATTTATTCAATTACAGAATCTAGATTAGCTGCTACTTTAGCACCATCCAGAAAAATAAGAGGTGCTTCTGGAGATCATTACGAAAGTGATGATGACAGTTTAGGATTTCCATCATTAGAAGGAGCACTTATGGCTATTTCATTCCTTACTTTTGCTGTTTATCTCGTGCGATTAGTTATGGTAAGTCTAATATGATTTTTTAAACAAATAATTGTGTTACTTTGAGTTATGCTTGTTAAAGGACACGATGTATTCATTTTTTTTTCTAAATCATATTTATTTTTATTTTCCATACAGCTTCTCTTTCGAAATCTGAACACTAGCGCTACTACGGCAACTGTAGTCGTTGGAAGAAAAAAAAGATCTTCTGAACGATTTAATCAAGATACTGCAAGAGTTCTTAATTATTTAGAGACATTCGTGTCGCATTAGGAAATATAGAATTTGAATGTTCCATCGCGAAGCAAGATTTAGATTAAGGAGACAACTATTATTTGTTAAATCATTTTTGCATAATTATTATAATAAAATTAACGTATACAGTTGGGAAGTGCAGAAATTCTTTTGATAATATACATATATTTGAATTTTTACCGTAGCCGACAACGTAGTCGATATTTATGTACATACATGATAAGTGAAAGGTTGTTTTCTAGGCTTTTTATTTTGATCTCCACTAGGCTGCACAACGGTTAACAACAGGCATATTGTCTACCGTTACCTCTTGTCATTTTTACCCTGATTTCCTGTTATCTGTACAACCAGTACCGTTCTAAAGGATATCCTGGAATTACCGTCTTACCATTATGGACTTTTCAGTAATTGAAAACGTTGGTAAAACGCAGCATCCTAAAACTTATGATGGTCACATACAATATGGTACAGCTGGCTTTAGAACAAGGTATGAAAAAATATATAAAATTGTTCATATTTTCACTTTAATTTTATTATTAGATATTTATGCGTTCATAGGTTAAGCCAATATCTAGACTGTCACTGCTGTCACTACAATATTTAAATTATTTAATTTTTTATAGAGCCACCATACTGGATCATGTTTTATACAGAATGGGAGTATTAGCAGTTTTACGATCTAAAGCAAAAAATGGTAACGATAATTAATTTTTTAATTAATTATAATGATTGTTAGCTTATTATCTTGCATCCACTTTTGCTTATGCTATTGGATCGACCATTTAGTTTATATCTCACAATGTGGCAACAAGTAGTTGCCCCACTCTGTAACTTCTCCCAATTGTTTTGCAATTTTCGAGTGATAGTCATAGGCTCTGATAATACAATTTTAATGTGTATTAATTTTTGATATGATTTCATTTGTTTACGTATAGTTTAATTCTCAAAAGACTGATAGTAATGATTATTTTAATTCGTTTCAGGGTATCTAATGTAATATTTAAATAATTTTTGTTTATTCTACGTAATAAAATGTGATTATAAATATTTTTTTATATTGTTTTTGTTACAGCTGTCATTGGTTTAATGATTACGGCTAGTCATAATCCAGAATGTGATAATGGAGTAAAGCTTGTCGATCCTGCTGGAGAAATGTTAGAAGCTTCTTGGGAAAAAATAGCGACTGAATTAGCAAACGTGAATGACTCTGATATATCATCTACCGTACAGCGTATTATTTCTGAACAGAATATCAGCATTAATACTCCAGCGTCAGTAATAATTGGTAGGGATACCAGAACGAGTAGTGCTGCTTTAGCAAATTCTTCGATTGCTGGTATCACAGCTGCAAATGGTACTTTCAAAAACTTTGGTGTTATTACTACTCCGCAACTGCATTACTTAGTGGTGTGTACCAATACAAATGGTAGCTATGGTGATGCTACATTAGAAGGATATTACCGTAAGTTAAGTAATGCTTTTAAAAGTATTAGAGGAGGTTCACCAAGTTCAGACAAATACGTCCCATCTGTAAAGCTGGATGCAGCCAATGGTGTTGGTGCAATAGCTGCGAGGGAATTTAAAAAGCAATTGGAAGGTTTTTTAAATATAGAAATTTACAACGTTGCTAATGAAAATCTGAATCATGAGGTAATAGTAAATTATTATTTACTTTAAACAATTTCTTCACGATTGTATTTATCTTTGATTATTTTATAATTTTTCTTAAAGTGTGGAGCAGATTATGTTAAAGTTCAGCAAGTCCCTCCGGCAACTGTTCCTGTCGAAATAAATTGTAGGTGTGTCAGTATCGATGGCGATGCAGACAGAGTCGTTTACTATTACGTAGATGAAAAAGCAAAGTTTCATCTTCTGGATGGTGACAGGATAGCAACTCTGGTAGCAGGATACTTTAAAGAATTGTTGAACAAAAGTGGATTAAATTTGAAGCTTGGATTGGTCCAAACAGCATATGCTAATGGTGGCTCAACACATTATATCGAAAACGTTCTAGTAAGTAGTAAACTTCATCTTTGCAAGTTACAACACTATAAGAACAGAGAAAGACAAATCTTTTTACTTAAACTCATATTTTCTTACTTCCATTTTAGAAAATACCAGTGGCCTGTGTACCTACAGGTGTTAAGCACTTGCATCATAAAGCACTAGAATTTGATATCGGAATTTATTTCGAAGCGAATGGCCATGGAACTGTTGTCTTCAAGGATTCTGCCATCGAAGCCATACGAGAAACATCTGCGAGCTCCGAGTAAGAATCATTTTTCTGTTCTTCTTCCTTAGAATACCTTTCCTTACAACGCGTTATTATATTTGTTTTGCATACTTAAAATTAAAATATTTTTAATCCGACATCACAGTGTTCTCATGGACATTATTTTTAATTGCAGTTCTTCAACCGCTCAAAAGGATGCAGCTTCCAAATTAGCTAGTGCAATTGAAGTGATCAATCAAACTGTAGGCGATGCTCTTAGTGACATGTTACTGGTAGAAACAATCTTACACGCCAACGGTTGGGATGTTCTTGCTTGGGAGAGCAGTTACAATGACCTCCCAAATAAGCAAGTTAAGGTCAAGGTCGAAGACAGGAATGTAATTTCTACAACAGATGCAGAAAGGAAATGCGTTAAGCCAGTTGGATTGCAAGAAGAAATTGACAAAATAGTTTCGCGTTATCCAAAAGGCCGTTCCTTTATTAGGTGAGAATTTATACATAAAAAATATGTAGACTACATTATAACCTATTCATTTTCAAATTGTTCATGAATTTTTTTACTCAAAACTTTAACAAATGATCAACCCTGGATTACAGAGCATCTGGTACCGAAGACGTTGTCAGAGTTTATGCAGAATGTGAAAATTCGACAGATGTTGAAAAAATTGCTCAGGATGTTGCATCTGCTGTACGCAGACTTGCTGGTGGAGTTTCTCTTTCGTAGTAAACAATTAGTGATGTGTTCATCTACGTGTACAAGAAAAATTCAGGAATACTAACGATTGCTCTGATGAAACAATATGAAGAGACAATGCAAAGCTGTGTTAAAAGTCAAATTTGCTAATAATATTTAAGAACGATTGTTTATGGAGCAAAATAATTTTAATAAATTCGCATTTTTCATAAAGAAATAAATGTGATTCCTGTGAAAAGGATTACATGTTTATTTTAATAATACAGTCCTTAGCCTTTAGTCTGAAAACATCTATAAAGTGCATATCTATTACTTAACATTATTAATTAATATCCTTTCTGGGTGAAATATTGTATAAATATCGAAGCTCCAAGCGGTCAAATAATGTCTGTTGTACATTCTAGTCGGCATGACAACTGTATTGATTTGAAATGCTAGAACGTCTTATCTTACACTAGTTTACACGCTGATTGCGGCCTAACCAGAATCATATTCTATTACTCATTATTCTATATGAAATTTGGATTAAAAAGCAATCATAATGTGGCAAGATAATGAAGTTAGATTCGACGTACCTTTCTCGTAATTATATTTATTGTATATAAATTCTAAGCATTACAAGTAGAAGATATTTGGTATATGGATACTTGAAATTAGAATTTTTATCATGGACAACTGATTTACGGATTTTTATGCATTTTTTTTTATATTTGCTTTTTAATTCAGACAAATACAATTTCGAGTCGGTGAGCTTCTTATTGACAGACTAGACATGATTGAGGATACAAAAGGCAACAATGGTGATATTGGGCGATTGTTGGTAACAAATTTACGAATTGTCTGGCACTCCGTCTCTCTGCCTCGGATTAATTTAAGTAAGAAATGGACAATTGGCTAAATAACACCCTAAGAAGAACAATTAATTAAATCACCATTTTTACAGGCATTGGATACAATACTTTTGTCACTGCCACAACAAAAATAGTTAATTCGGTTTGTATAATTATATCTGTCCTATATTTATAATAAATTAAACTTCTGATCCATGAATATTTTTTAGATTCACGGGGGCCAAACTCAAGCTCTTCACATTTTGACATCATTTCAAAATTGCAGATACGAATTTATTTTCACCAATCAAATGCCAAAATGTTCACGACACTATACATCCGTCATTGGAGTTTACAGGTATATAAAAATTAATTTTTTATTATTATTTAAAAAAGCAACAAAAATATCAATCATTCTAGGGCATACATATCTTCAAAAATCTACAGGGAAGTTAAATTACGAGTAAGAATAATACAGGAAGGTAGATTAATATTATTGCCACAAGAAAAAGTGCATACAAAATTGCCAGGAGTATGGAATTTGTCTACCGAGCAGGTATACATGCAAGAGAACACAATCAACGAACAGTTACAGAAGAAAAAAAATGAACGTTGCCTCTGTCAAACTTTTTAATTCACCTGCACTGTTCTATGGCGTATAAAGCGCAAAATATTCAAGTGATAACAGGATAATAAATAAGACTTTTTATTGCATCTTATATCAGTTCGATGCACGTGATGTACACGATGATAACAGACATGATAATCTTACTCATAACACATCCTTCTCATAGAAACAATATTGTTTTTTTTTTGTTTTCAGGGAAACGTCGGTACCTTTATAGTAACAAATATAAGACTTGTATGGTTCGCGGATATGAATCATCAATTCAATGTGTCCGTGCCTTACATTACCGTCGCCAGCGTAAGTCAAACATATTGCATATAATACTTAAATCATTTCAATTAACATGATGATAATTATGATAATTAGAACAAAAGTAAAATTGGCAGAAAATTCGTTTCTTATTTTACTTATCATTTTGATTTTGTATTTTTTTTTTTCGCTGCTTCTGCCAGACCAATATAAGAACTTCGAAATTCGGTACTGTGCTTGTCGTCACCAGCAATGAAGCCAACGGCGGCTACGTTTTGGGATTTCGTATGGATTCCATTGAGAAACTTAACTTTTTGCACAAGGAAATAACAGCGCTTCTTGCCACTTATAAGAGATCTCCAATTTTTGGAGTAGAGTACACCTTTGAGCATCAGGTGAGAATTTCCACGTAATTATTTAATGACTGTTGAGCTATGCACTGTGAAGAAAGTGAAAGAAATTATAAAACTTAACTTTGTACAGGCTGTAACGCAGCAGCCGGACATTAGCGAAGAAAATTTCAAGGAGATTCAAGACAGTAATGATGAAATCTCTCACGTGTTCGGCTTGTATTTCTCAGATGGTGGACAGCAACAAAGAGAACCAAAATTCTCAAACTATTTGGGTCTCGCTGTTGAGGAACCAAAAGAAGGCAGCACTCTGCAAACACTTTGGGAGTTACTACCAGCTAGTTAAAAGCGTGAGTTATTGATATATAGACTTTTACATAAGGCTAGAATAATATTAAATGGATACATGCGCTTTCTATGCACAGTATTAAATTAAATAATCGTGAGGTTTCTTTACGTTATTGAAGTGAAATATTGCGTGACTTGAAGATTCTCTCTAACATCGTACAACCTTTTAAAATATATGGAACGTATTTAAATGTTATCGGCAAAAGGCGATAAATATAGGAAGAGGACAATGTTAAGCAAGTAAGAAAAGGAATTAAATTGAATAACGCTTTAGATTTATGCGTTTACCATAGTTTCAAAAGTCTTATAAACCCACGGGATTCCCAAAAACCTTGAATCGAGAATGAACGAATCTTTAACTTGGTCTACAATTTAATGCTTGAGCAACACGTGGTTCCTGAGACTCGTCGCTGTCCTCGTCGCCGGCAGCGTGTTGTCCTGGAAATCGGTAGCCCAAATTCATCAGCATCAACTCGAACGGGTCGCTATTCATACGGATTTGATTGGCAGATGCGGCATCGTCTAGATTTAGAATTTCTCGCTCATTGACACTTCCATCCTAGTGAGTAAAAAAGCAATTTAATTAGACATTATAATTATGGTGGCTAAAATATTTACTAACCTCTGGCAACGGACTCCATAATCTGATGACTGTGTCGATACCACTAGTTGCTAGAAGGCATGTCGAAGGATGTGGTTGAAGACAATTTACTATACTTCCGTCACCTTGCAATACGCGAACAATGTTTGTTGTTTTACGATCCCATATGAAGAATGAACCATCGTCTGAACCAGCCACTATGTATTGTCCATAGCTTTTCCAATGAATTAATTATTAGTGGTTTGATTGGTGGTAGATAAATGATACAGAAAGGGATTGATTGATTTTTACGTACTTTCCAAAAAAATTGGCCTCTTTTATGTCGGTTGTTGTATTGCAGTGACCGCAGAATCTCAATTTGTAATCAATTGTATTGCGACGCCATTCTTGTTCGTGCGTTGAAATCATTTGTAATGATGGATGATTGGTCCTTGTTGATTCTTCTCCTATAAAGTTTGTCAGTTTTTTGTCTATTGTAGTAAATTCAATCGTATATACGATTTTTAATTATTTTCCTAACCAGTGTTCATAGCTTCCTTGATGTCTTTCTTCAAAGCACGGAATGCTGAATTTGTTATATATTCTGGAAACTTTTCTTGAAAACTTTCAATTGCTTTGCACGCCTCTGCTGGACGGTTTAAATCAATTAGACAGCGTGCAAGTCTGAGTAGAAGCAAATAGAATAAAAAAGTAAGTTTATTTAGAGAATAGAAAGTTACCTTAAATTGGTATTTGTTAGGAATATATGAATGTATTGTTTAATTAACCTGAAATGTGCCTTGACGTGCTCCGGATCTAAGAGTAATGTCATACGACAGTCACGGAACGCAGCGTATACATCACTATCCCTGGAATAATAAATTACAGTGAATAACTACTTTATAAAAAACTATGTGCAACACTAATAAATACAATACTCACCATGCTCTTTTCATAAGTGCCGCTGCCCTGTTAGCATAAAGCATAGCTGCAGTGGAGCAATGGCTGATGGCTTTGTTGTATAAATTAATTGCCAATGTGTATTTTTGTTGTTCGAATCCCTCGTTAGCCTGAAAATGTAGATCACAATTTATATAAATTCACTACAAAATGAATTATATTTACAGAACAGAAAATACTTGTAACTTGATAGCTTCGACATGGGGTGGTAAAACTTTTGTATTTCTCAATGAATAATCTTCTGTTGTTTTATTGTTTGAGTTTACACAGTCCTTCAATGTATCTGTCCAACAAGTATCTAAAAGTGCAACAAAGACAGATGGAAGAATATTCAATACACTTCAAATATTAATAATCTTATATAAAGTCTACCTGAAAATTTGACGTTCTGCGGAGGAGCAAATAGTCTTGAATTGTGTTGGTTATTGATATCGAACAAGTAAATTTGTTCACCACCCATATTAACGAGTAATTCATTTCCATCAGCACTAAATGTCAAGTACGTAGCAGTCAGAGTTCTGTTGTGATCACGATTATGATTATGTAGATGACCTGGACAATATTAAAGAATAAATATAATCCTCATTCAGGCAATGCTACAGGATGTTTCACATCAAGGTTAGGGACGAAGAGTGATCGTACAAACGAACCAGCAATAAAGTACTGTGCAGATTCCAGTGGGATATTGTTTTCTGGATCGCCTTCGCCAGCACGTTGGCCATTGACGTTTACTCCGTCCCAATTGGTACGTGGTGAAGCACTTGCTGGGACCTAATAATAAAAATATCCAGCAAAAACATTTTTGTCTCTATAATTATGTATCTAAGCAGTTTTATTTCTTTGTGTGTCATAAAAATTTACCTGCAGCGATGCAAGTTTTATCATTCTTCTGTCGTACATTCTTATGTATGCATCGTTTGCCCCAACAGCTATTAACTCAGGTCGTCTTGGATTTATTGAGATGCATTTTGCCTCTGCATAGCGACCCAAATGATTTGAAAGATTAACAAGGACGGATTTGCGATCATTAGCATTGCAATTGTGCGGCACCCGAATGTCGTATTGCAATATCAACCCGTCCTCAGCTGCACTCCAGAAGAGAAACGGTACGCTGGGTGCTGTTGCTATACGTTTAACACGGCCAGTGTGACAATTACATGCCAGAATAGTATCAGACCGTACTAGATCGTGTACCCGGATCCTACAGTCCGCTGCACCTGACACCAGGATACTGTCATTCGATTTTGGCATAAACTAGAAACACACGTCAAAGACTAAAATAAATTCACTGACTGGAACAACAGTATGATATAGCAAGGGATGATTATAATTTCTACAAAAAGTTTTAGCAAATTTATTTACCTTTACAGAAAAAATGTTTCCATTGTGACCAGCATGTAAAACCAATTTTTTCTGATACCGAAAAGCATCCCATAATATCACATGTACATCATCGGATGCAGAAGCCAAGATTCTAAAAATAAATAAATATTGTTTACTTATCAAGTAAAAAACTTTGCCAAAGAGTAAATTGTATTTGGTTTTTAGTAAAAATGAAGTATTATCTTTTTTTCTTATTAGTTAAGAGTTATACATACTCTCCAGTCTCGTTCCATTCTAAACAATTAACACAGCCTCCATGTCCACTTAATTCCTTCTCCAAGCCTAATCTAGCCACTAGATTCTCTGTGACATGTAACTTTTGAGATACAACGTGTGCAGCAGATTCCTAAATTTAACAACATCTTTATGTAAGAAATGTACTGCAAAAGTTTATAGTATATTTAAAATATATGATAAGAATGCCATACCTGTATCTCTCTCAGCTGTATCAAATTAATGATTTGATTATCCAATTGCTTTGGATTAAGAAACATTTTCATTATTGTTTCATCAGTACAACTTCTCAAACAGAAATTAAAGTTTTCTGAAACATTTAAATGTCTTCGCAGGCTCTTCTAAAATAATGAAGCACAGTTATTCAAAGTATGAATAAGAAAACATAAAATCCCAATTATTGACAGACAACACTTAAGCGGTTTTTCTCAATTACAAACCAATATTTATAACCTTAACGTAAAAAAACAAAGTATATTGTTACAAATAAAGTATTAAATCAAGTAGCTGATATACTTACAAGGTACAATTGCACAAAGTTACATTTCGCAATAAAAGAAAATACGAGAAAGAACACGTAAAACGTGCCGAAAAGGCAGACAAATTATTGAGGATAACAGACCTGCCTATTATGCTTGCAAATTTTTTGTCATCTCATGCGCGTCACACAATAAAAGCATCGATAATCATCCCAAATTTAATCGGTGTACGATTCGTAAATTAAATTCGTAAATCATTACTTTGATCATGTGCAAAGATACAGTACACAATTGCCATATAGGCATATAATAATAAACTTCAATATTTGTTACAAGAGTTTAACTTTCTATAGTCAGATGGCAGAATAAAACAACGTTGCTTGAGACGTCATTTAAGAAAATCAATCATTCATAATTAAAACTTTTCCATCCATTTACACTTAACTTGCTGTAAAGTATATGAAAATTGCAAATATAATATATCTGAAGTTAATTGAATTGAAATAAAAAATTTGTTGAGCATTTTTTTAGCATTATCTACTCTTGATTAGATAGAAATCTATTTTATTCATTTGAAATTTTTAAATTCGAAATATGTTTTACTTATATTATTTCATAAAGAACAGTATTATTTATGTCTTTGGATTGATTTTTTATAAATTAATATTGTTCAGTGGTTTTTTCATATTATCAGTAGTCAGTGAAGTAATTTCAGCTGATGATGGTTAAGTGACAGTTACTGACAGTACTTACAGTTTGCGCGGGTAAACGGAATGAACGTTTGATGTTATGTACACCTTATGAACATTTATTAATTTTATTGAAAGTAAATGGTATATGTTAATATTAATGTTCTTTGTTAAGACGTCTATTATACGAAATGTGATTTATGTAAAAACTTAGTAGAATTAAAGAAAGTCAAATTGCGAATTGAGAATAATGAAACTTATGTGCACTGTGGAGGTTAGCAATAGGCTGTTGTCTTCAACGAATATTCCTTGGAAACGAAAAGGTCAGCGCTCATGCCTAGGGATTGGGAGGAATTCTTTGAAAGATGACGAACTTTATATTTTTCTACAAACTCCACAAAATAGACAAGGTGTTAAATATAAGGTAAGTTCAGTGTGAAATGTTCATTGTCTATTGTTTCTTATTTTCAATTTATTTAACTATACATTGTTTTTGCAGGTAGACCATAATATAGAGAAAGTCTTTACAAAATTTATTAACGATGGTAAGGCAACTATTCGAATTATAGAACCGCCACACGATTTGATCATCACTGGAGATGCAGTTCAGTTAAAGAGTTTTCTTCATGTCTTGAAACTTGGCGTTTACAATAAACCGCAACTTGATGTACTATCTATATCAAATTTAAAACCCAAGTCTCTTACGGCAGGACCCAAAACTAAAGTTACCATTCGTAAGAAATCAGAATATCCTGTACTGCAAGGCTTCCCAAGAACAACGGAAGAGTTATGTATCATTGGATTAGAGAGAAAGTCATTTGACAGACAAATTTTAAGACTGCAAAGGCTGAGAGTTTTGAATCTTACTGAAAACCAAATTACATCTTTACCAAAAGAGATGGGCTCTTTACCTAATTTACAAGAATTAATTCTGGCTCAGAATCATCTTGGAAAAATGCCTATGTCGAATTGGACGTGGCTCGATGGAGAAGGAGTTGCTAAAAGTCTGAAATTATTGGATATAAGCTGCAATGGTGTAAGCTTCTTTTTAAATCCTACCTAAATAGAAATATTGTACCGTGCTCATTTTATAATATGAATATATTTCAATGCTTGTTACTATATATTTTTAAAAAATTTGTTTACAGATGCATATAGTACCTGAAAAAATACGAAAACTGACTGCACTTGTAACTTTAAAAATGAGTCGTAATGTTTTGAAAGTTTTGCCACAAAGTATTGGAAGTATGACCAATTTGAGATACTTGGATTTATCAATGAACGACTTGTCGCATCTTCCTGGCAGTATAAAAAATTTACGATTGATGAACATTGACGTCTCAGGAAACCTATTAAATGGTGTTAACAGATATGTGGTACATTCTATGAAATTTCCCAGTCTCGTGGAGCTCGCAAGTCGAAGATTTCTCAAGACAAGGTAAAAATATGTCTTATGTGATTGGATTGAATAATTACATGAAAGAATGAAATAAATAATATTAACATTTCTTTTTAGGAAACTCTATGATGCAAGTACAATACCATATACATTGGTAAAATATCTTGATGAAGCACAGTACTGTGTATGTGGTTCTGCTTTTTTTGATTCTTATTTACGCAGGCCAGTACCATTCAATCTAAACGATATTGCAGCTAGTATTAGAACATCGGGTGATTGCATTGTTCCACTCGATTGTTACTTCTGTTCCACGCAATGTTTAGCTCAAGCTTCGCTAAACATGGTTATTCTTTAATCAAATTTGACGTAAGCCACTGTTATTATTATATCAATCAATGAATTTTACAAATTGAGATATATCTTGTTTAAAGCTCATCAAAAAATCTTACAAAACAATTATCATCATCAACAGTTCAAATATATATTTTTTTCAACAAAGCATAACAAAGTGAAAAAATCTTATCTAAATACCACTATTAACAATGTTTTCTCTTTGTGTAAACATAAAACATTTAATTTTCCAAAACAAATTTCTTAAAACATCCAACATTATCAAAAAGTACTAAAACATCCTAATCCTTTCAAAACGATATCTTATTATTTATTATACAATCTATAATACTACTAATTTTTACCAGTAGATAATATCATTGTGAACCATTGTAAGGACGGTAGAGTAGACAATATGACAATGAAGATCCCGTCTACGTAACCTAACGGCTACAGTCACGTAACGGCTGGTAGCGCCTGCCAAGTAGTTTGTCCGTGAAAATGGTGTGTCGTCGCGTGCTTCCTCGCTGTCCTAGTTTAACCTGTTAGCCGCCGGGAAAATACCCACTTTCCCATGAAGTGATAATTGTCGCGAAGTACGTCTTCGGCGAGAGTAACTCGACGGGATGGTGCGGATATCGGCAGACATGCGATAAGACGGTATTGAGAGTGGCGCTGAGAGTCAGCGGGAGCAGTGCGGGAAAATGGCCCAGGAAACTGACGATATCAACTTGACTCCCCAGGAATTGCAAATACTTTCCGAGCTGGACAGGTAGAGCTTGATCAGTTATTATTTCCTGTTTGTTCGTGGGAATAATTGCAGTTTTTGTTTCCTAAATTGTATTATTCATAGACTTGTATTTCCGGAGATATAACCTCTTAATCAAGGTTTGACAGAATGAGCGGGCAATTCGAGATATGTTGTGTGTTTCGCGTGCAACCTACTGACATCATTTTCACTTGTTCTACTTTAAACCGGATCATTGAAGAAGATTGGGGAATTCTATTGGATCATGGAACTTTATGAGACTTTCTTGTTGTTAGATCTGTCAGACGAAGAGTAGTTTTTGTTAGGCATTGTTTTTGGTGCCACGATTAATTTTGTGTCGCTACTAGACTGTAAATCTCTTAGCAACATATCTTTATCTATCAATATGTTGAGTAATATCAGTTGCGTGCAATGATAATGTGTGTTGGAATATTTAAAGGAATTTTGTCTTTTTTTTTCATTACAGCCGGCAGTTTGGCTTCCTGAAATTGAACTCCCCAGAGCAGTCTAAAAAGAAGGCTCTGGTAGTTCGAGCTATCAAGTACCTAGAAAGAATGCTGGTACAGGCACAGTCTGAAAAACAGCGTAGGAAGGCTGATAGTACTAAAGAGAGTATAGAGGAGTCCAAAGATGACGACGAGGACAAAGGGATTAGCATTGATCCAAAAACTTACTGTAAACTGGGTCATTTTCATTTGCTGCTTGAGGACTATAGCAAAGGTACAAGAAGAATTATAAAATGAACTATATCTCTAAGAGCACATCTTGCTTTATTCGATGCACTAATGCATTTGATTTATTGGTTTACAGCAATGTCGGCGTATCAAAAATTCTACGCTCTGAAGGGAGATTACTGGAAAGATGCCTCGTTCCTCTACGGTCAAGGACTCGTATACTTCCATTTTAATGCCTTCCAATGGTAAGCGACAAAACATTCTTTATTTCACATAAGTCGTTGCGCTATCAAATGCAGATTAGCCTGCATCTTAAAGTAGCAGAGAGAGTTACCTTGCAAAAGGAACGCAACATTCGCCACTTAAGCCAAAGGAGCGCCCTAGCAAAAATGCCGTAATCTCTCAAGAGAGTGGCTTGCCTTGAAGAAGGGAGCGTCGTCCCTTAAGCGATTTATACTGACTGGGTTCATCGTTCCCTACGCTATATCGTCCATTTCGTTTTTTAATTTGCCGCAAAATTTACGTCGGTACACCAGAGCGTGAGATCCCGGTTTCGCAGATAGTTCCCGTCGATAAAGTAGTTCAATCTATTACCAAGGGTAAGAAAAGAAGAAGCACGCGCTCTATCTTTTACAGTACTCCCATGTCCCGATATATGGCGCCAGCATCGCCCCTTCGATTATTCTTTTTCCCTGACTACGTGCCGTACTAGCGTCCCACGATGGCGTCCCACTGTTAGGCGCGGAGGGGTGAATAATAGGCAGATACACTCTATCCCAGCGACATAGAAATAATATTAACGCGTCGATTCGCCAAGCTTGGAAATTCTAGACTCCTCGAAGGACATGCAACGCGACTCTATCTTACGATTTATCCTCCTTGCTTACACTGAACATAACACGAGTCTCTCAAGACAGCATAAAGAAGAAGCACCACAAGAATATATCGCAGGAAACACAAGCCGCTCGCACGCACAGTGCCATGCAATACCAAGTATCATAATGTTTCAAGCCAATAACGAATAACTAACGATGAACACCTCAAGAGGAATGATGTAATGAAAATTCAAGTTTTCCACTAGTACAGCAGGCAAACCAGCATTGCCCAAGTCATATAAGTTTGTTCAGCTTCTCGTATACCTAGGAATATAATTGGTAGGTACTCACAGTACCATTAACGCAAACCGTCCTGAAGTTAATATCGGTAAGAGAGAAAAAAAATTAAGCTTTATTTAATTCAGATTATTTTCCACCTTCGCACTTATAGAAATATCGATTCTCCGCTCGTCGTACGACCTTTGGTTGACCCAAATTGTCGCCTGAAGATTCGTCGACTCGAACTCCTGGAGAAGAGTGCGTGTTCCCGAGTTGCAGTCCGTCTGTCAGGGCCCCCCTCCGGAAACAACCCATAGTCAATTCTCTCTCCGAAGAGAGAAACGAAAAGTGCATCATCCAGCTCTATGGGCCCAGTGCCCATACGCATTAATATACGGTGTACAGGAGACAGAACGTGCAGCGGCCATTCTATTACACTCGTACGTATACGTTATACATATATCGTACACAATGGCAGTTCTGTGTAGCGAATTTTAATGGCACCACCGATTAAAGTTCGATGCTCAACGTTATCCTGAATCGATTCTCTCGCCCAAGGTGAATTTGTTATTGCTCGCCCATGCGTCAGCGCATGCGTGCCTGGCTGAAGGAAAAAACAAGAAAACACAAAACTACAGTACCAATAACAACAATCGTGCACCCAGAGACCGATACGAATCTACGGATAAAAACTACTTGTACGGCTGGGGTACTCTGTCTCAAAGCCCACCCCATTGGCTCTCTGGCTCCCGTTTGAAAGGGTTGAAAATTGAATGCACAATCACGAGGCTGAGGCGACCACCGGCTGAAATGAGATCGTTTGAATTGCTAATTGGCCCGAGCCCACCCTTCCTCGCCATCCCCTGGGATTATAATACTATATTCACCGGGGGATCGGTACTGCGTCCCAGAAGGAATTTCTCAGGGAGCGATCGAAGGGTAAGAATTTTCTTAGGCAACTTTATATACCTGGACGTTCAGTCATTGATCCTCGAATTGCTTTTGACCGAATCATTCATATCGGAGTGGACGTTACTTTTATGTGTCTCGTCGAGGACGCATTTTATTATTGATTTAATTTACCACGTAGCCACCACCTTATTTTATTTTATCTGTTGTTCAGGGTGGAACTGTCTCTGGTATTCCTGGCATTTTTTAGTTTTCTTTCAATGCTCGAACGGAGGAACCGTTCTAAATAGAGCTCCGTCGAGGTGACGAGCAGCCAAAGAAACGAGGCCGGGTCGCTCGATATTCCATGCCCGACAGTCTGCGTCTCGATATCTTCACTGAAAGGAAACGTCGATGCATTCGTCCTTGTCTCCGACGATTTTCATTCAAAGACGTCGAGGACGAGCAGGAGTCGCTTCTCTTGGAACGGAATACGATTCTTTCCCGTCGCCGATACCAGTAACCCAGTTCTCTTTGGTACTGTTATTTATTTTCTTAGACAATTGACAGTTTTCTTCTTTTTTTTTTCTTTAACGTATATTTCCTGCCGTTCTACTCAGTACTGTTTTGCAGTCTCGTAACTGCGCAATGCGAATCCCGACTAGAGTGCAGAGAGTCGATGATCGTCACTGTTAACCAGCAGTGTTTGCCCTGGTTGATTATGGACTTTTTCCCCCTGTCTGACAATGCCGCAGCCTCCCGAAGTGGTACAGACAAAAGTACATCCACGTTGGACCTGGTGCCTAGGTATCTCTTCAGTGCACAATACTTGTTTGACCCTTAGGGGTTACATTGAACCATACATGGATCGCAATATTTTCTATTGACTCCAGGCCAAAGAGTGACCCACGGCTAGGATTTAACAGCAGTCGAAAGCTTCCCTTTTTATTTGCCGGAAGGACGGCGAAGAAGAAAAAAAATTGAGAGAAAAGAGGGCCGCCAGCCCCATTGACGCCATTGCTACCCTGCGCTAAGTCACGTGCGACTCCGAGATGCGTTGCAGCGATCGATCTTCTGCGATTTCCTACTGTGCGTGGATTGCGTAGGTGTGTCCCTTGTTATCATCCCCCTAACGAATCCCACGTGGAACTTCGACCTTAGGGGATTGACGCGTAGCCTCGAGACGCCCGAGGTATATTTTGAATGAACTCTTTGAAACTCATGGCTTTCATACACCCGAGACCAAATAAACGCGTTTAACAGTCGTAGGTGGACGATGGTGGCTGTCAGTCGTGCGCCGACTCCCGACCTGGTCGGATGCGCAGGAAATTGGAGCTCGACCCTGTACAGGACGTATCAAAAGATACACCTGTCACGTACGGCTGTACCCTCGGCCTGGTACGTGCACAGAGTGAGGATCCAAGCACCGATCAGCAGCTCGATATTCTCTGGTCCTGGAATACCTTGCAATTGATGCTCTCGGAAGATCAATCAGGACCACCCCTTTCCCCGCATGTCGATCGTACGCTCACAGAGTAGCGCCGTCGGTATATTTCGTGAAATTTACACAGTATCTTTGGATCTGATTTTGAGGTACTGTACGTCGATTTAATACAACTTTTAAAACGTACTGTAATCTGCTGTTCCTCACGTTCTCTCCTTTAACGGCTTTACTGTTTTAATCCAGGTCCCTCCTTTACCCCTGTGCTCCTACGCATTAGGACTCAATGATAACGACTGCCGATAATGGCTATCCCGAGCGATCCCATCCCGTCGCTACGGAGTTACCTATGCGTATGTGGGCACATGGAAGCCGAAGATCGGTCCTGCTGGTCGGCATTACTTTGCGGATCGTTCGCCGAGGTCATGGTCAGCCGGCGTGCTGAAACCGAGAGTCAACAAACTCTGGCAGCCGCCAGCAAAGCGATCCGCAGCCGGTTAGCCAACAGGCCAAACATAACCTCGCCAGTCACCCATGGCTCGTACCCTCGTACCTCCCCGCCTACGTATTCCGGCTATCTCGTGGACTAACTGTCCGCTAAAAATAATTCGCAATCATTATTTATAGCGCGGGGCTAATGCGCCAGGAGCAGCAGCTCACCTCAGGTGTAACGCCGGTACTTTGCTGCGTTTTTTTTTTATCTATTTATGTATTTTTCTTTTTTTTTTTTTTTTTCTTTAACGTTTCTCACACTTTAATGCACCGCGGCCAAACCACAGAGACTGTACCTCGCGTGTACGCCATCTTTACTGTCTATTACATTCGCTGTTTTATTGTACGGTATACGCACAGGTAACGTCCCGGTACAGGATTTGTATTACGAGCTGGGTGGAATAATTATCATTCTGACAGGTCGTCAAATTCACAATAACCTTTTTTTTTGTCATCCTGACGGAGCATTGCTGGAATACGAGAGCAGGGTCGTCGAGCTAGAATTTATCGTGTGAACTCATCCGTGGGTATTCGTGTAAGAGTTGGATCAGGATCGTCATCGTCGTCGGCTGCCGTCGCGCTATCCTCTGTGACGTACTCGATCGTCGACCGGTGTGACGTCGTCGGGTAGCGGGCTCGGGCTGACCAATGGGATCGCGCCACGTCACAGCCAGCCCCCCCGAAGAGGACGCGAGTAACCATGTGACGTCACGGAGACGCCGCGAGCTAAAAGTTGAATGACCTCCGTCCGGAGTTCAATACACCAGAAGTCGCCGAGCCAGCCGGAGCAGCTTCTCTTGTCTGCCTTGATACGTTTCCGAGAGGACTGTATCTCGCAATAACATCGACCCTGGACATTTAAATCCTGATATTTGGCCGTTCGCTAACCTAGACGCCACTCGGTTATATTACCCGTCAGGAGTCTGCTTTACCGACCGAGCCCCCCTTGGACATTCAACTCAGTGCGTTACGAACGGACAAAGAGATATTCAAACTTCATTGCCTCTTACGCAATACCTTTATGATGCTCACGTGAAGTAATTATTGTTTTCCTTTCTCCACCAGGATACGAGGAACCTTTTTCCCAGTTCGAAGCCTCCTATCATCTTCGTCCAACCGAGGTTGGCCAGGTCAATTCTCAATTTATTCATCAACGACGTCCTCCTGAACCGCCAACATTGCCAATGTCATTGGTCTTGTTTTCCAGCGTTTCGCCGACTGCTGCGCCGCGACTCGGCTTCTAAATTTAGTTCTCTCTGCTACCAAGAGTCACTGACTCCTGTCGGTTTTCACTGACGTCCGTACCAAAAGTTTTCTCGCTATTATCACGGCGCGTCCGTTATGCGTGCCTTCGAAAAGTCAGAATCGGCACGGTGCGATTTGATAGATAGGATGGAACGGATAAATGCAATGCGACACTATATATATATATAAGTATGCAGTTAGAATAATGTTCA
Source organism: Cephus cinctus (assembly GCF_000341935.2). NCBI lineage: Eukaryota > Metazoa > Arthropoda > Insecta > Hymenoptera > Cephidae > Cephus > Cephus cinctus. Next base: position 135,416 of record NW_014332849.1, read on the forward strand.
TCAGTCGGACGATGTTCCTGGGATATTCCCAACATCCGCCCACTCTTGCTTCCGCATTATTCTAATTGGCCAAGGAACTCGCTCCGCTGTTCACAGTCAGGTTATATACATACAGCCCCGTCCTGGTGAATGAATGAGCCACGTGGTTAACTCAAGGTGCGTGCCGTGGCCACGTGGCTTGCCATCTGATAAGGTCGGACCTTACTTGCCCGTTGAACTTGCACCTTGTACGACACGGCTGTACGAACCCGTAAGACGGGGGTTCCTTTCATTAAACTTTCTCACACTCCGAGTGATGCGTAGCTTGTAAATGCGTCTCCTCTCTATGTTTTTTTCTTTTCCTTATAAAATTAAATCTACAGCAGGGCAGGAGACGTTGGTGTTTAGATAAAATATAAGAGACAATTTGTGGAGGTAGTATAAGAGAAGGAAACCGTACTGATAAGACTGTTGGTATTTTCTTGAAAACTTTCTGATTACCTTGGCGGGTCTGATAAACAGGCAGGTTATGTTTTCTGTACCACCGAGATAACCGCTGAGAAAATTCTGATTCATTTTACTCTACGCATCATGCTTTTTTTCTTCAAAGTGTCTCCTGAAAATCCATGGCACCTTTCTCCTGGCTACATTTCTTAGACTGTCCATTGCTTTTGAACCTCCCTGTATCGCTGCTTACACGTGGAAAAGGGATCCCGGCCCTTTTCGTACGCTACTCGGCACGTGCCGTGGGACACGTAGTCTGTTTTGAATCGCGAGAGCGATTCTACGTCCGAGGGGACATCTTCTTGCCTGTTGCAATGTAAAAGAGTCACCTTGTATCATTGTTCTGGATGAAGCTTCTTCTTATACCCGCATGCAATATGTGGAATTTCGTAACGCGTCCAGGCCGAGCACTCGAATTCTCGATCCTCGCGAACGTGGCGTCTCCAGGAATAGGACACTTATGGCTGTCCTATTCCTGGTTCGAGCCCGTTCCTCGCCAGCAGTCTTATGTGCTACAGTGACGTAGACTTTCTTTTCACGGAGGACGGACTAAAGGAAGCAGAAAGAAAATGAATGCGTAAAAAGTAATCAGACGATTCTCGTATACACGCTGCGTTTTTCTTTTTACGAAAGGGGGGGGAGGGTTCGTTACGAATTTAGAAGAGACTCGAGAGATTGGGAAATACCTCTTGGTATATTTACTTTTCGTTAATGCGCATCGGGTCAAGACGGTATCGCAGAGGCGTCGCCGTTAACTTTATACGTCTTTGTGTCGTTGCATCGTGAAAATATTGGCGACGCTGCGCCACTGGAATGACAATTGTATTTTTGTCGGACCGCCGAAAGCCGCATTAGAAACAGAGATGCAATTGACGAAGCTCCGCCGATTCGGGAAGGCCAGGTGGTGGCTGTACAAATATGGCGATCTGCTCGAGTATTCTTGGCGGTGGGTAAGGACGAGCAGAGGTGGCAGCAGCGTTACTTGCTTTCAGCAGGTATATGAATTCCAGTAAAGTCGAGGAGCGTCTATCGGCGAGCGTGGAAGGAAACGGCCATCGCGTTTACTTGCACGGAAGAACCGTTATATTTCTGCTTATAGTTACTATGGTATTATAGTGTATGTATATATATATGGCGCACGTATAGATGCCACGTACGTATAGTAAACGGCATAGTGTTTGTGTTACCCGAGAGATGGAGGAAGTTTAGTAGCCACGAGGTTGGGAACTTCAATCTCAAAGCTTTTCCGTTTACGTATTCTCTCTATCCTCCTTTTATACGTGTATGTATACATATGTATATGCACACGTGTATCTCAGCCTCTCTCTTACTCGTACTGCGAGACCCCAGTTAAAAAAAGGAATACCATTCAGGACCTCTAAACAAACTCGGAGATGGTCGGTCGGGCGCCGAGGGCGGAAAGAATTACCCCTTTCGAAACGCGGTAAGAGTTTAATAGAAAGGCTATTGTCCCGGTAGAAAGAGAAAGAGAAGGGCGAGCGTGTTGCCAGTGGGCTCTACTTGCTCTCTCGGTTCTGTAAAGCCACGAGAATGCCCGGGACTCCTTTTGAAGGTTATCGATCTCCATGGCAGCTGACTCAAAGTCCCTTGTTGTCTAGCAAGCTCCTTCCCATGCTTCAACGTCCAATGCAAAATTTAACTGTGTATCCAAGCTGTCTATCTTGTATGATCGTATCTTCTTTACGAAGCTTAGCACCTATATTTTTATCGGTTAGTCGTATATGCTCTTCCAAGGACGGAAGGAGTCTCTGGTTCTGTTTCATATCCCTCCGATTCGGTATTCGCATCTGCTTCCTTTATATCTGAGTGTGGCGGGCAAATACGTTTTTATTTATTTTTTCTCTCTTTCGACGCTTGTCAGCGCACCTACACGAGACCGAGTCACTGTGAAAATATCGCGCGTTAATCGGGTGGGAGAATCAGAGATAAAGAGAGAGAGAGAGAGAGAGAGATATAAATAAAGAAGACACGATGCGAATGAAGTGCACGGAGTCACTGCAGAGGGTGCATCGGGCGGTGGCTGCCGAGCTAGTGTCACGATGCGGGGCCAAAACAAGGGCAGTGCGCATGCGCTCGTTCCCCTATCTCTTCGTTTCTTCCCCACTCCTTTGCATTAGCGCGTTACCTCTCTCCCCTCTCCAAATCCCTATGCGCCCTTCGCGCTCGCGTCAGTCGCGCGAGAGCCTTCTGCGGGGGAGGTGCCTCGCTCTCACTGCCATTAGTTTTTAAAAACATACAGCAACCCCCTCATCACTCTCGGACGCGTTTTGTGACGACCTTTTTTTTTGTTTAACGTCAACGTACAGTTTTCGCGCGTGCTGTGTTTATTATAATTATAAACCATCGTACGATAATATAATCATTGTGGATAATTGTCCTGTAAACTCGTCGCTCCCTCGTAATAATTTTATCCTGACACAGGAGCGTGAGTGAGAGACTCCCTTACTCGACATCTTCGATCGGCTACCTACCACTACGCTATTCTTCGCTCGGGTAACAGTGGCTTTTGTCTATAAGCCTTGCACACACACGCCTTGCTCTAAAGAATACTAATTTTGTATCACAGTCTTTCATATTATTTTTATAATTCTCGTATCCACTCATCGAATAAACAATCACTCGTATGTTTCGCGTGCACGTGTACGAAGCGAATGGACATTTTTTTGAAAACTCGTGTTTCGGTCGTGCATGTAAACGTGTGAAAATTAGTGTTGCTCGGTAAGAAAAGGAAAAGAAAAGTGCTTCGTCGCTCGGGCCCGTCTTCACTGAAGATTTGGACGACCAGGGGGATTCCGAGATCGTGAGGATCATCGAAAAACGCTTGAATCAGTGTAAACGTGGTGGCCTCTTTGAGATTTAAATTCCACGGACCTTGGGCGATTTAAATGGTGAGTCCCCTCTACTTCGCTATCGCTTCTCCTCCCTCTATCGGCGTTCCAACAGGCGCGCCTACCGTTGAAAATAGAACTAGAAATATAACTAGAAGTATAGTAGACGAGCCTCTACCATATCTACGGCACCCAGCCCCATGTGGCTCAATAGGAATTTTCGCTTGGGAATCCATTACCCTCTACCGTATTCAGTACCACCTATATATGTGTGTATATATATACACATACACACAGAAATCCCTCATGAACCAAGGGTTGCCCTTGCGTTAAGGAAGGACACCTTATACAGTTCTCACCCTAAGCTCACCATATTCTCTCCCTATACATACGAGCCACCCTGTATTATACCGATCGTTACATCAATAGTCAGGGGTATGAGGGAGCAGTTGGTTCTTCTCCTGGTACAGCGTCATAAGTTATATGGGGATTGGCTAGTAGCGAGTAGAGCTTGTATGTTTTTGAAATGAATTAAATTAATTGTCAGTTGGATTATTGAAATAAATAATTACACGTGTAAGGTAAGAAAAGGGTCGCGTCGAACGGGTAAATGCGACCGGCGGCCATCAGGAGGATTGTTGTCAGCAAAATCCCACTAGGTCAGTGCAAAGAGTCTTATAAATGTCGATCGTCAACGATTATGCCACAAAGGTTAAAGACTGTATATGCAGCGAAAATACGTTGCGCTGCTGTTTCATACGGCAGTGACGATTGTGATTGTGGCCCTGGCGATGGCTGGTAGTGTCGCGCTTTGACTTTGCCGTGAGAGCGACTGGCCGAATGCGAGAGGAAGCGAGAGGCCGAGTACGCGAGAACCAGGTCATACGCGAATACATATATGTCGAAACGTGTGCAGTGTGCTTAGAAGTGCAGTGCGTAATGTATAATGCATACGCGCGAACGGTGAGCGAGCCGTGCCCGAGGCTAATTATGAACTGCAATTATTATATTAGCAAAATAAAATCTAATTGTTCCCCTTTCATTTGAAACTCTTCGTCTCCGTGCACTCTCGTTTGCTCTTCTTTACCGATCGGGTGACATTTTTTATCTTCCTTACCGTCGGACAATGACGGATTTAATCGTTGTACGGGAAAAACGTATTTTTTTTAGGTTATGTTTCTGATTCCTGTGCATTCACATACGTAGCGTGACATAACCTCCGACGATCACACGCAGCAGGGTTAGTAACGGGTCGATAAAGGTATTTTAATTTGTTTCTCGAGTCGCATTCTACGTGTAATTCGAAAAGATACGCCTCCGAGAAAAGGGAGACCCTCGAATTCTCAAAAGCTTTCTCCGCCATCCGGAGGGGTACTTGACGTTTGTAAACAGTAGGCAGTTAGTGTTTTGAGATATGTAAAGAAGGAAGAGGCCCCTTCTACACTCGACCTATAAAACCTTTTCTTCGAAGCACGTGGCGCGACTAGTCGTTTTTATGCTTTCTTGTGAACTCTTGCGTTGCAACGGACGCGCACAGTCTCGGTTCACGAGTGAGATAGGTTGAAAGTGACAGACCGAAAAAATACGTGAGGATCGTAGCAAGACACCTGACATTGCCTTATGCTTTTTCAATTGTCAATCGATGATTTTTCCTGTGGATTTCTCTCTAACGTTAAATATGGGTTTTTCCTGTCCTGCGTGTCTAATCGTGTTATTTTCCTCGTGGGACCGACGAAAATACATACAATACGACTGTTTATTATTATCCGGTGTATATCTTTACTGACGCAGTTAGATAAAAGCACGTTTTCACAGCCCTGACGGAGATTATTATATTGACAAGCGATAACGTCACATCCTATGACCATTTTGTGGCATACAGTATACTCTGTATATATCAAAAGCGTAAACTGTCCTGTTTAAATGAATTTCATGGCTCGTGTAAATAATATGACGTATTTAGGACTGAGCGGGTTTGGATATATATATAGTCTGTGACGTTGAACAGAAACTGTCATGGCGTCCGACAGGAATCACGGTATAACCGGTAGAGACACGTAGGAGGTAAAAATCTATGGAGATCGATGCCCTTTCTCCGTATCATCGGATTTTTTATATCATTCTCTCTCTCTCTCTCTCTCTCTCTCTGTCTCTCGGTATGTTTCGTGGCTGAGACCCTTTGCTTCGCTCACGGTTCTATCGTTCCTTTTTGCTCGAGGCTAGGCGTCCCAACGGTACATTACATCTCATGCACTCTACTACCTTTCTCCTCTATTCTTTTATTCTCTCTCTCTCTCTTTCTCTGTCTCTATCTATCCATCCTTCCCTCGCTTCTATACCAACTAAACTCCCCCTCCACTCGTATTCACAGTCTCTGCATCTCAGGCTATCCCGTGTCGATAGAAGAAGCCAACCGTGGAAAAGGGCTGCGCCGATTCGCCTGCTGTCGGCGCGAGTTCAACGCCCGAGACCTTCTTTACCGACCGAGCTGCATTTTACGCACGTGCGTACGGACATGTGTGCACGTATTCTACGCGGAATTGCGCACGAGAGATCCGGAAGCATCCGTAGCGAGCCACCGCTATATGTATACTCGAGGCATTTATATATCGTTAAGCGCTAAGAAACATCAGGCAGGCCGATACGGCCGAGGAACAATTAAATTGGTATAGATTTCTTTCGTGGTATAATCACTGTTGGAGACTCAAGGGACCCCGAGTGCATATGTAATATCTTTAAAAGCTGGATGTGCATGGCACTTAATATATAAGGTTAGGTCCGTTGGAATGGTAGGAATATTATCGAATAGTCTGTTCGGCTGTAGTGTGCATTAATTTGGGCCTGATACGAGTTGCATTCCTTGAAGAGTTCTTACCCTTTGTACGCGTATCTCAATGTTGCCATGTGTAATAGTGGGTCGACGGGGCCGGAAGGGGAGTATTGTGGTACTGTTGAACTCTCAGGGTGAAAAAGTTTTAGGAGGGTCGATAGTAACGCGATGGTTGAGTGATTCGAGTGTAGTTTCTTTTTTTTTTTTTTTTCGTACCTTCGGCGAAGATGGGGAACGAAGGGAAAGTGTCAGACGATGGCGTTACGCCCTCGAGGAAATTTGGATAGAAAGTATATTTGCTGTTTGGGTGGGCCCCGCGTATAACGAGATGGTGACCCGTGGATGTGTGCAGGTACGTGGAAAATGGCGCGCGTCAGCCATGGCGATGCGGTTTCAAAAAAAAAAGGGCCTTACAGGGCCGGCTCTCTCTAAGCGAGTTAGGTTAGAGCGTACACAAAGGGACCGTTCGGTGGGCTGTTGAACTTTCAGGGTCAGGCGCGGGGGCCTTAAGGCCCAGGACGAAAACTCACTCCTCCTAAAGTGTCTATAAGGGGCCAGTGCGCGCGCGTGT
>NW_014332849.1:142271-152380 GCF_000341935.2 Cephus cinctus
GGAGGGGAGGGGTCTCTCTGTGGAGAGGAGAGCCTGTTGCCTTCTTACATCGGCCATCCGTTCGGTCTAGCCGTCTGGGGCCCTTTTCGATCTCTGGACTCTCTCGCAGCAAAACAAAAGATCCTTCGCTCTCAATTAGTACAGTTAGCGAGCGCCGAGACGGGTATAGCAGATTGGGCCCTTTTATTTCGGACTGTACTCGACTATTCCCGCGCACTCGTGTTCGTCGACGCTCTGACCGCAAGTTTCGGCCTTAATTTTATCGGACTGCCTCCGGGATAGTAAAATCATTCAGGGTCACTCGTGCTTTGGCCTCTCTCTCTCTCTCTCTCTCTCTCTCTCTCTCTCTCTCTCTCTCTCTCTCTCTCTCTCTCTCCCTCTCTCTCTCCCTCAGTCGACAGACCAGATTCTCGCTGGATCAATCAAACAGAGGGGCCTTAGACCCGCACTAGACAGCATTTACTAGACACAGTCCAGACGACAAGGCCAAAAAAAAAATATATATATTCAGAAAGACTCACACACGACGTATCCATTTATCTGGATATGAAAAGCGCTTTATACGGGGTATATATACCTATCGGGGACTAATCCTATACTCGTGGGCCCCGATATTAGGGACTGATTTTACTCGTATAGAGGCCTCTATAATCCTGACGATTTCTAAAGGAGAACAAGTCTCTCTCTCTCTCTCTCTCTCTCTCTCTCTCTCTCTCTTTCTCTATGTAATTCAGCAAGTCTCGACGATCCGACGGGTGTCCGCGAGGTTCCAGTAATATATATAGAATTTTCACAAAGCGTCATTAGAATCCGCCATGTTTTATCTTTTACGTGTATAAACAGGTATACGCGATGTAACGATCATTTACACGAGGTTACGCTTGACGGGCGAACGATTTCACGTCGGGGTCAGTAGACGACGCGTGGAATCGCCAGCACACCGGTCGAAATTCGGAAGTCTCGTAGTCACGTGACCTGCCTTAACCATAATGTCTCGGCTGCCATTGTACGTCGTGGGATATATTATCGCCGTGAACGAAGTATAGTACATGGATTTCGAATTTGCGTCTCAGCCGTTGAGTCAGCTGATTCGCTGTCGACGTACACACAAAATTCTCTATACGTCATTTCTACATGTATAGTTCATGGGTACCTTCGTGGTCTCTCTCTCTCTCTCTCTCTGCTAGGGCAACCTAACCTAATTCAACCGATCCACGCCACTGGCTCCTAATATAATTCTATCGCTCTTCAGCACGTGTTCGAAATCGTCTATTCCCCCCCCCCTCCCCCCACCCAGGTGAACACGTTATAACCCGAGAGCGACTTCTCAGCTGATACCGACGTATATGCGTCGCCTTTGGGTATCGCTGTTCGAAGTCGTATACCGTGCAGTGAAGGACGGGGCCTTCACTCGCGTAGAACGGGCCGAAGGAGTGCGACAGCGTGAGACTTATGTACGGCTAGAGGGTGCGAGAGAGAAGTCTTGACAGAGTGCTGGAGGAGGCTCGCTCGCTCGCTCGCTCGCTCTTGGCGTTTGCCGCATTCTACGGCCATTATGCAGCCAGTTGCAGTCTGTTGCGTTGCGCACGCGTGTGCGTCCGCGATGCGTAATATCTGGGCTTACGTCATCGACAGCCGTCATTATCGATGGCACGGCAGTTAATAATCTTTTTTTTTTTTTTTTTTTTTCGTTGTACTCCTTAGTATTTTTCTCTTCTTGGTAAAACGATTGTTTTTTTTTTTTACGTTGGGGCTCTTCCATCTTTTTTTCCTTTGTTTATATCTATTTTTATCCATCTGTCTACTGCTCTCTCTCTCTCTCTCGCTTATTGTTCCACCACTTTTGTTTCACCCTCCTTCTCGCTTTGTTTGCGATTTTCGCGATAAGCTTCCGGGAATGCACTGTGAGCAGCATGCAAATACGAGGAGGGGGGGTGTACCGGGCGAGATTGCTCTCGCGAATTGTCGCGCGAAAATGGATGCAAGAAGAATATGCGAGTGATGGAAATTTTTTTTATTATTTAAACAAAAATGAAATATTTTTACTATTATTCCGCGAAGTTTTTTTTTTTTCAATTTTTTTTTTTTCCACAAATCCTACTCTAAGCGCTGGCTCATGGACGTCTCGGGACTGTTAATTTTATACGGTGACTAGTGCATCCAGAATCGCCAGTGCACTTTTTGTTTTCCTGCACTTTAAACTGCATCTCTTTAACGTCCTCGTGGCCGACTAATTTTTCCTGCACGTTTCAACTCGCCAATACACACTTGCCTCGTGCAACAGTATACACAGAGCCGGGGGGTGTATGGTCGATGGCCTGCGTGAGAGCCATAGCTAGAGACACTTCCGGTAGCGCACGCGTCCCACCGGAAGTCGATTTATTGTCGCGTTTTGTCATTCGCCCACGTCGGACGGTAACCGCGACTAAGTGCTTAACCGTCGTCGGGAACAGGTACTACCGATTGCCTGTACTCTTTAATAGAAGATGCATATTCGAGAACGCGCTACGGGCTCGACTACGTACGATACTATAATACGTACTAGGTATGGTTATGAAATTACGATATTCACTTATATACATCGATTTGGAGTTTTTCCAAGGTTCACGTTATATATATATATATATATTGCCATCTATGATTTACATGAGAAATGCCGGCTGTGTTCTCTTAATAAATATTACATCCGATCCTGAGGTTAGAATGGCCATTCCAGGTAACTCGTGGACGTTTCTCAGGGTCTTTGAAATACTCGTCGGACTTACGAGCTTCCGCGAATCGATACGCGATAACCGTGTAAACTATGGGTCTTGTCAACGTAGTCATTAAAAATGAAAGGACCTGTATCATCCTATGTACTATAGTACGGTCTGCTGTTCGGACTGTAGCGGGGTCTTGCGCATGAGCGCTTATGCACACGAGTATCACGTGCACTACTTGTATGTATCTCGACAGGAAGGAAAAAATCTATATCCCTCCCCCTCCGACTGTCATATGCGTCCTCGGATGGTAGTCGAGGGAACAATGGGTTAGACAATGGGACCACACGCGTCCGCTGCTCTTCACGTGTCCCTATATGCTACCTAGAGGAACTCCATTTGTCCATATTTATGCACAGCACATCACGACGCGTTCCCCGCGTGCCTTATCTACCCTCGTTCCGGCCGTAGTCTGTCTCTTGTGTACGGACCTGTAGGGCCTGTATAGGTCCGATCGTTCCGACTGTGCCTCTAGGGATAGTTTTTAGGATTGTTTTTTTTTTTTTTTTTTTTTTTTCCTGATAGGGATTTCGGAGTTTGTAGTTTATGGCCTATCGTGTCTCTTGGACGTTGCAAGTTTAGGATTTTTTTTTTTTTTTTTTTTTTTTTTCGAAATTTTGTCAATTACAAAATTTCGTTAAAAAGGGTATTTTCGACAGTTTGGTATCGAGACTGAAAATAAATTTTTTTAATAAGTCTTCCGTTTTATTTTATACGTCAGGCTTTACAACCCTTACGGACATTGCTCTTGATTGTATAACGTGTCGCTCGTTACGCCCTGGCAAAAGTTTGATTAACTGACAGTGGGGTCGCGTGTGTCGTGCAGTTAGGGTGGGTGGGCTGTAAGGGTTGAGGGGGAAGGAGTTTCGCTTTCACGTCGACGCTGGGGATGAGTTTTGAAATGGGGCGGGTTTCGCAGACAGGCTGGAATTACCCTTTGGGCTGGTTCACGCGTAACGATTGCTGGGTAGAAAAGTCTGCTATTCGTATTTCGATGTGCGATTTTAGTTGGACCGTTATTTTTTTTTCTCTCTTTTTTTTTGGAGTTATACTCGGTGACTCATTAGTAACAAGTTACCCCTCCCCGGTATATTCATGTATTCCGATGCGTGCGAAAAGATTGGGGCTTAAGGCGCGCCGGTTGAAACGAACTGTACGCAGCCGTTCTTAGTCGCGGCAGATTGTAACGACCTGTAGAATGCCGACCTGGCGACATCGAAAGCCTTTCAAGCCAAGAGGCTGCTCAATACGGCGGAACGAAAAGTGTATGCACTTTTTAGTTCGATGCACCCTCAGTGCCGATTCTCAAAAGCGGCGCCGAGTCCCGTTTGTCGGACGCTGAGGAAGTTGCGAGTGAATGGCGATTTTGGTTTAGAAATTTCGCGATGCTCTTGTTATTCTTTCGCGTATGCCGGAGAGAAGAGCGCGACTACGTGTATACGTTGGGTTCGTATATTTAAATCGGACGCCGGTGGCGCCAATATTCTTTGAACATTTTATTCGATCGATTATTACTTTATTGAATAATTGCTACTTTGTTCCGCGAAAAAATTGTCAATATTAATTTTGCTTTTATCAAAGCTTCCCGATCGCCGTCTTCGTGCCTGCAGGCCCCTGGGTCTTGCGAAATTGCTCTACGGCTAAGAGCCGGGGCAGCGCCGGGTCGTTTGCGTGGCTGACGATTTTCTCTGTGCAAGGGCTAAGAGAAAGGACCTGGAGGACAGGGACTTGTAATTTTGTGTGGGTGGGAGAGAGAGAGAGAGAGAGAAAGGGACTACCTAGTCGATTGACTATTCCAGTCAAAGCACTCTCTACCGGGTACAACGGTACATGCCACAAGTCGAGATGCATGCGCGATAAACATGGCTGCCACACTGGCTGAATACATAAATCCTACCTGACTGACTGACTGACTGACCTGACCGTTCGGTCCATGGTTTTTATAAATTTGAAAAAAAATGTTTTTTTTTTTTGAACAGCAAAAATATAACAGCCAAATCCCATTGACAGATGTCAATTTTAAGTTGGCTATTTTACACTGGTATATTTTCATAGTGCCAGGATACTACGCTGTCGTACTTTAGTCCGTCTTCGATGCATGTGGACTATCCTGAGACTGTCAATTAAATCACCTCACTCTCAGAGAACTGTCAGTCATGGCGTTTAGAAATGGGCTGTCAATCGTACCGCATGAATCGCGCCTGTCAAACATCGTAGGTTATGTCTTTCGCAAGCAGCGACACCTATGGCATGTCAAATTAATTTCGTCGGCCATTTTTTTTTTTTCATTGACAGCTTCAAATCGAGCCGTAGCACAAAATGAAATTTAACTAAGAGTCACAGGAAGTTAAGGCGGTTGTCTCAAGGTATGAGAGATTCCGACCAGCGAACCGGAAACTTACTGGAACTCTGTAAGGGTCGCACGTGTTCACGTTTGCATATATATATATATTGCAGATATATACATGAACGTCGTTCCCCTGCATTTTTTTCCCTTCATTCCTAGAAACGAGGCCACACTTCCGGTTCTGGCTTCCATTCCTCTTTGTCCCTGTCGCTTCCCTCTCCTTTTCCTTTCATCCCGGAAGAACAAGAGGGGCCAGCAGTCCCTCCACGTGTCTCTTCGGTCCTGCGATCCTGCCCGTATTTTACCGCCACGCCATTTTCCTAAACCTCCACTATATCCGTATCCTGATATAGGGTAGTCAGAGCTCCCAGGTATGAAGGATCCCATCGGTGGACTATGTCAGTTTAGACCAGGGCACACCCTAAGGAACAGGATTTTCTCCCAGGCCTCAACCAAGTCCAGGTTACCCAAGAGGTATCGGGGGTACTATCCGGGGACACCAGGTGGCACCTGGGGAGGTTCACTTTTCCTAAGGGTCTCTTAGGATTTACTTCACCTTTCCATCCTTCTCTCTCTCTCTCACGCACAGGATGAGAAAGACGATAGCTACATCGGTCACTTCCGATTGGTCGTTGCCTTACGGACGTTCACCAATATCCTTAAGCCTGAGATTTGCCGCTTTTTCGAACTCACCCATATTCCCCACAGCTCTATTCACTCTCCATTGGCTCTAATAACCAGCCGGACATATGTTCCCAGTAGCGGACAATGGCTTTGGGCCTGCTCCCATATGGTGTCATATGGTGGCCCACGTTAACGCGTACGGGCCTCACCTCATAGGCTCAGTTTCAGTTCCATCAGTTTCCATCACGGTTAACTCTGCGTTCGCTTTACCTATAGGTGGGCTGTAAATCAGCCCAAGGGATGTTGCCCGTGTGTACCTTCTGTGTATACTTGACGTTATGGCGCCTTGACATCAGCGACAGATTGAATACGTAGATTATCCAGTCTTTTGGTGAATTTAATTATCCTTGGGGGCGGGCAGGGAGGGATCGTAAAAATTTTCACTTTGTACACACCGATATCTGGGGTCTTCGCTTCCCTTACAGAATCCCGGGCAACTTCGTGCCTCATACACGAACGCGACCCTTAACGCCATCTTAAAGGGGATAGCGGATTCCGAGTATTGACCCGTTTGACTTTCACAGTCCCCTGGACCATAAAGGGCCGCTTTCAGTAGGGCGCGTCTCTTTTTCTTTGTCTCGTGAGAAAAAGGAAAAAGGACACACGGTGTGATTCAAGGGTAATGATTTAATGAATATGGGATCTTGAGACGAATGAGATAAGAGGATAGTGTATGGGTGGGGGGGGGGGGTAATGGATGATGATGACAATAATAATAATAATTTTTTTTCGACAGTCAAGTCGCCATGTAAATGGGGTACGAAATTGAATTTGGCTGTAGCGAACGGTGTGTTGTCAACCCTTTGTGTGTTGGGCCTTAAGGGGGGAGTGTATGTATATACGGGATAGAATGGGAACGAGGCCCGCTGAGCGAGTCCAATTTAATTCGGTTGATCCCATTTTTCGAAATAAGACCGGTCCCGTCCTCCTGCGAGATTCCCGACAAAAGGCGGGGGTCGTAGGTGGGCCCCGAATGTTTTTTTATCGGTCCCATTCGCCAGTCGCCGCCGCCGCCGCCATGACGCATTTTTCACATTTTTCCATATTCCTTTTCTGGCTACTCGTGGCGAGCGGCGAACGGGGATACCATTTCTGGGAGTCAACGAGAAAAATGGGGCCTCACGAAAAACTCGTATAGCGCGTTCGTGGTAAATCGTTTGGCTCCGTCTCTACGTCACTTTTTTTTTTTTTTTTTTTCCTTTCAATCGTATTTTTGGATTACCGCGCCACGAGATCTTCGCTCCGATTATTAAAATTCGGCCGTTCTATTACGAGGTTACGAGCGTTATCGGGATGAGGCAGTCAAAGCTCGTTCGGGCCTTATGAAATATGCATCGTATCTGAATATACCTCGAATGAGAAATTCATGTGTAACCAGCGTCGTCACTGTGAGAGTATTGTCCCAGAATTTCTAAAGGGCCCTGCTAGGAGAGACGGTCGTGCGAGGATAATCGGTCTACGTGGCGAATTATAGCTGTAGGTCCCAGAACCGGGCCCGAAAGGTACCTGGTTCTCCCTTCGGACTAACTCCTGTCCGAATCGTACTGTCCTAGCCTCCCGCGTAATCCCACTATCGGGTAACGTATAAGGCCCCAATTGAGAAGGGCCTTACCGTCCTGTAAGTTTAAGTTAATTCACGAACGCCCATACACATACATAAAACGTGCTCGCACTGCGAATTAAGATGTCTCGGAGGAAACAGCCAATTTACCGGCCCAAGATATTGCGTAAGGCCCAATGCTCGTATCCATGTCCTATCGTGCTCTCTCGTACCACTCGTCATGCCACTCTGCATAATTAACTTAATTTCATGGCATTACTGCCCCCTTTGGATCTGCAAGAGATACTGACAATGTATACGGCACGTATCGACACCACTTCTCCATGTGTCTCCTTATAACGACTCCTTTTCGTTTATTCGTTATTCAGTGGTAACGCGTCATTAGCACCATACGCGTAAGACCGAATTTTTATATAAATTTTTACATCCAGTGGATGTATATATATATATATATATTTTTTTTTCGTAAATATATATATTGAAAAAAAATTCACATGTAAAATTTTTCAAGCTTCTCCGAATACCCAGGATAATAACACGTGCATGGTTGGTCGTTGTATCCACTGTGTGTCGTTCGAGAAACAGGTATCCAGGATGGTACCTGCGGTCTCTCTATAGTCCAGCTGGTGAGCCAGCTGCCCACATCCTGTCCCGACCCGAGGAGGATGTTCCACCTTCTTTCCTCCTTTTCCCGTTCCTCTTGATCCCTGCAAGTACTGACTCTTACTCCATTATCCTTCGGCACTCAGAGTCACTTATGCAAGCGCGTATATGTATATGCATGAAAAAAAGGACATCCGGGAGCTCGTCTGGGCCCTATACCAATGTGGGACCAAGATGGTGGACAGGTGCAGCCGTTGACTCGGCACGCGACTTCGCACGCCTTTTACGCATTAAAATCGTGCGCAGCCCAGAAACCGGTGCCCGGTGACGGCGAAATGCACCCTCGGCATATAACGCGTGCCGTCGGGATCCCGATGTAATCGGTATACGCAATGCTAAACTGTTAAACGCGCCAGGTTACCGATAAGATCCGATACCGCGAATCTCATTAATATAATGAGAATAATTAAGCGGTCGTGATTAATTTTTTTTTCTTTTTTTTCAATCGGTACAACAGCTTTTGATATTTGATTCCGTGAGATGGCGAAGGAGAAAAATTTTGAAAAAAAAAAAAGAAGAAATTGCACGCCATCGAACCCTCGTACGTTCATTCGTTTGTCTGGCTGAAAGGGCAGGTTAAAACGAGCCTTATTGGAACTTTATACAAAATCATATCCTTATTTGGATTAAGGGCAGGTGAGACAGGCTGTGCACCTTTAAGACCAAATTTACATGTACCCATGTCTTGGGTATTTTTTTTTTTCATGATACTCCTCAAGTCCTTGACTGTCGGTTATCAGCTGCTCGGGATATCGTCTCCTTCTTATTTGTAGCATCGAATGCGGGCTTAATTTATTATCTGTTAAAAGCTTAACTTCGACTAGGTAGAGTCTATCGGCCGAAGAACCAAGTCCTAACAGACCCTTAAACCAATAAGATTTACTTCTGACCGTTTCTTGGCACCTGCGCGGCGCGTGCTACGAAGATGCATCTGCCGCTGCACATGCACGTGCATCCTGCGCATGCGCCCTTTCCTACGCGACTGCCGATGGCCCGTGCGATTTTCGATTGCCGATCGTCGGTGCGAGTTAATGATTTTCTTCGATGATGTTATTAGGGACAAGGAAGCTGAGAAAAAGAGAAAATAAATCAATCCTTGCCGTCGTTAAACTTAACGCTGTAACGTTACTTGATCGCACGTTATAAACACCCGGTAGATTCGACACTGCCAGCGCATAAGAAGGTAGGAGTCGGCGTACCGTTGCGCTGCATAGGAAAAGCCAACGATTTCTTGCGGCACAACAATGCAGCTCGGCGATTGCGTTGCGAAAGTCTTTTGCAATTTCTTGTAATTTATAGTTCCCCCCCGGGGTAGGAGGGGGGGGGGTGTGGTGGTACTCGCAGGACTAGAAGACACGCAGATCGACAAACTCGCCAAGTACGCGAGTTTCCTTTGTCTGGTAGATAATTTGTGTGGATTGAAAATAATTATTTTTCGAAAAAATTATTTTTTCCAACTATCGGACTAAATTTCGTCGTGGTAAAAAATTTTTTTTTCGAAATTTATCGCCAACTCAAAAAATGCCCCCCTGGCTGTTTTACGAGGCTTCTTTCGACCGACCACGTGTCTTTCCTGTTTTCGCGTATATCCGTGTATGCACGTGCAATTCACTCACCGTGTTCCTATCTTGCAATCGGCCTATTCGAAAGTGACTGCAACGATGTGCAACGATGTGCAGCTGCCTTATCTTATACGTAATTTACCTGCATATAGCCTTGCGACACCGCGCATAAAACCCGTAAGAGTTTTCACGAACCGACCATAGCGTTTCCTACGAGCATATTGATTTCTTTATTTAATAAAATGCCCCCACGCTCTTTGCGTAATCGCACCGTAGAGATAGTTTTATCAGTGACGCATACGCGCGCGCGTACACGTGAATGAGCCTGGGACTTTTCTATGTGGGTGGAAAGTTAGTATGTGGGTCACCGAGGAAATCGTGTGTGTTACGTCATTTTTTTTGTCTTGCAGACCACACGTGGGCGCCGCGACGCGAACCTTTGATAAAATGCAAGGGGATCGTGTGTCTATAGGGTGGTACAAGAATTATTGATTTTTTTTTTTTTTTTTTTTTTTTTTTTTTTTTTTTTTTTT
>NW_014332849.1:152499-197182 GCF_000341935.2 Cephus cinctus
TTTTTTTTTTTTTTTTTTTTTTTTACCAAACAGGTAATATCGCAAAAAATTTTATTGGACCGGTAATTTATTAATTTTTTTCTTTCTTTCATTACGAATCCTATTGGGTCAAAGGTTAGAAAAAAAAAGAGTAAGACTATCTCAGATAACGCACTGCGCAGTCGCGGCGACGCAAGGCCAGTGCCCTAAGGAAGTAATAAAATGGGGGGAGGGGCAAAACGTAACCGTTTAGTTTAACCTTTTCCTGAGCAAGGAGCCCTTTTACATCGGGCGCCTATCTTTGGGCCTTTTATCGCACGCTGATACCCTAATACGACCATTAATTTATGAGGTGTCGAGAGAAGGGTGCATTTTAATGGAAATCCACGAGCATGACGTTCACGCAATGCTTTTTGTCTCTGTGCAACTTTCATATATACATTTTTTTCAGATCAATCTGACGTATCGGAATTTTTTATTTTTAACCTAAAAAATTTATCGCTCCCTCGTAACATACTTTTTTGAGCAAGATATGTGTTTTCACATCCCCCCCACTGGTCATATTGCCAATCGAATTATATTTCCGCGTACCCAAGATGCAACGCGCTTGCCGATTAGTCTGGTCGGACTCCGCGCCGGAAGTGACGGTAGCCTTTAAACCGCGTGCGATTATTTTATCGTCGTCGGTCGCGTCACCGTAAACGGGGTCAGGAACCGTAAACACACGCGGTACAGTGTACGTAAGTAAGGCGAAAAAAAAAAGAATTAAAATAGTCGACTTCAATTTCACCGTAATTGGGCCTTTCTTCCGTGGGTCTCATTGAATTCGGTATTTATCATCTCACTGTGCGCGATGACAGTGCGAATAGTCAATGACTGATACATGGAAATATTTCGCAACGAGTCAATGACACCCCAGGATACGCGGAGTCTGAGTCATTCGTAAAAGCCCATGCTAGACTTGATTTAAATTTTCCCGCCAGGTCTGACGAGAAAAATTTTTTTTCCCGACACCGATTACCGAAACTTGGATTCTTGACGTTTCGAAAAAAAAATTGACGTTCGCGAGCTGTCAGAATGTGGAATTTACCGGAAGTCTCGAACGTTGTCTCTGTTTATATCTGGTTATTCGTCCGCCCACGTTGCCGTCGTTACGTCATGGCTTTCCTAATCGTTTCGAACGATGTGGGTCAGCGATGCCACGAAACTGTGTCACACACTCATACCCTCACTCGGAAGTACGTTACACGCGTGGCTCTTGCGAGGATTTATCTAAGTACGCGTGAGGTCCGGGTATACGTCGCCTATCTTTTAAACAGAGCCACGCCGATACCCGCGTTACCCAACACAGTGATTCAGATGTTTGGACCGGTTCCAAAATCGAAAACCAAAATAAAGCTTGACGACTTCAGTGCGCGCTGCTTGCTTGGGAAATATTGCAGCGGATCGATTATGTGCAGGGAGAATTTTATCCGTTCACTTTTCTTCGCGGTCTAGGACGAATTTTCGTGGCGACGGGGGCATGGACGCTTTTTTACTTTATACTATGACTCGGCATTACAGGAAACGTTATGCGCTGCTAACCGCAGTTCCATGAATGATTTAATCATTGCTATGGTGGAGTAGGATGAGGATCGACAGGAATTCACGTTTGTGAATCATTTGGATCACTTGGTTATTATGCGTGTGACGTGGTGTTAGGGTATAGCGAGGGTTGTTGGGATGATAATTTAATTTGGAAATTTTAATATTTCGAAATTATTGATTGAACTGTGTTTTTTTTTTTTTTTTTTTTTTTTTTTTTTTTTTTTTTTTTTTTTTTTTTTTTTTTTTTTTTTTTTCATTTGCTTTAGTTTCTTGGTAATCATTTTTCTTGTCTTTGGGTTTCAGGGCTGTAAAAGCATTCCAGCAGGTGCTATGGGTCGAGCCCGGATTTCCACGAGCATGCGAGGTTCACCTGCGACTTGGTTTGATGCTAAAAGTCCACGCTGATTTCGACGCTGCCCTCAAGCATCTCACCTTAGCCCTCATCGACGCCACGACGCCGGCGTCTTTCACGAAGCTTGAGAGTAGGTTTTGTGGCTTTGTGGCTTTGATCGTTAACCTGGGAATGGTCGCACGCTTTTTTTCTTCGTTTTCAAAATATCCAGTTGGGCTGCCTTGGACACTCCACGCTTCTGGTCTCTTGGGTTTAAATAATGACCATTCGTTTTATAGGCTGTTCTATGCTGGTTACAGGGTAATAAGTTTTTCTGTTGAAAGAAAACAAATATAAGTGGAGTTTAGTATTGCGATTATGCCAATTACAGGCACTACAGAGAATCATTTCGCGGTTTAACTTGCTTTGGGCCTTCATGGGGATAAAGGGCCCCGTGAGAAAGCTGCTTTATACGCTCACTGGGGTATCTTTCAGGATAAACTCAGAGAGCGGGAACTTTTGAATGTTCCGCGAAGCCATACTGAAATTCACGTTCAAAAGTTAAATATAGGGCCCAAGGCTGGAAATACCAGAAACTGTTGTTTATGGTACAAGTCACAGAAGGGTCTTTCAATTTGTATCTGTTACCCTCAGTGGAATACCCATATACCGGTACTGAATTTTCTAGTTTGCATTATCCGAGGTTAAGTTGCAGCTGTGATTCGTGAGGTCATCAGTGACTTGGCTGATATGCATTTTTTTTTTCCTTAAGTGCTCAGTAACGGGAAGTGCAGACTCGTGAATTTCATACACTGTTAAGCCGGATGTCACGTCGAAGAGGTCTTCCATCCATTCTCCCTTGTGTATTGTTTAACCAAGTGGTCGATACCTCCATTCAGCTGTAATGGCAACAGCATCTGTATTTCCTTTTTTTTTTTTTTTGAATTCTCTATTCCCTGAACTTGAAATTATACACAAAGAATATCGCAGCCATTTTCTCGTCACGTGTGTGAAAGCTCCTTTTGTGTCTCAGAAAGTATAGGGCTCAAGATTTTCTTCTCATTCTTCAAAAACTCTCGGTCCTTACGTACGTAAAAGCTTATGGTTAGTAAGAAATACATGTGCATGGGACTTCCCTGATTTTAGTGGCTCTCCATGCGTATCCGACAACTGGATGATATCACTACTGGGTGATTAAGTCCCATTTTGATCCGCTGGTCCATTCAGATTGCTGTACTAGGAAGATTACGAGTCATACTGGTTCTCGTTGAAATAAAAGATCATGTAAACTGAACAAATTCTTCAGTCACCATTGGATCCTCTCAGTATACATATCCTGTTTTATTTCTGATACACGTAATATCACTGTTTATTAATCAAGAAACACAGCAACTAACTGTGTAAGCAATTATAATGTATTTGTCTGAAATTTAAAAAATTCTTGTCCATACCCTTTTATCCGATATATGAAGCTTCCCATAGTCTTCACTCTGAAATCTAATCCGCACAGCATAAAATGGCCTCCCTCGTACCTAATAGTCTTCCGTTTGATTCCACGTGATTTCTCATTCAGTGTCTTTTGAATTTTTTTCTTCCAGTCAAGTTTCACGTAGCTCACCTGTACGAGGTCCAAGGAAAGTATCGTTTGGCAAAGGACCACTACGAGTCTCTACTGAAGGAGAAGTCCTTACCGTCTCATCTAAAGGCGGACATCTGCAGACAGTTAGGTGAGTCTAAGTAACTAATCCCTCATTTGCCAGGAGCGAAGGACGTTAATCAGACATTGGATTGTCATTGGAAGTTATACAACGCTTGTCTCTCATTGTCAAACGAAGACACCACCTGGTTCGACCGTTGTCAGGGCGGCCATGTTTTTTCCCCCATGACGTTCGTTAGAGCGCGGTCGGTAACTTACCGACGCAAAAAGAAATCTACTTTATCTCGAAGGAAGTTACGGCGAAACCGAAATTCACTTTGTTATAAACCCCCCCACACTATTTTCTGCCATTCTATTTTTCCTTTTTGGATTTTAAAGAGTCTATCCAGTTTGTGAAGGTTTTGGCAATATATTTCACGCTAGGCTTGAAGTTCGGTTGGTACACCAAGTAGCAGACGCGTGTATTGATTTATTCTGGGTCGGGGGTGGCCCCGGACGGGACCAGGCTCCCTGTCAGGGCCTTGGCAATGGATGTACGTATACGCAATACTAAACTTGTAACGTCACTGTGGGTGTAAAGGTTCGTGGCTGTGCCTGGATTGAATGTGTATGGAAAAGGATATGACCAACGAGATTGTGGGAACCATCCCTACCATCAACGTCGCCATCGCCATCGCTACACTGCCAAACGCTGACACCGTTACCACCACCACTGTGTTCTTTATTTGTATTAGTAGCCGGCAGATGGTGCACCACTCTGTTGCGTCCTTAAAAGCTACCCTTGTGTCGAGCGCCAATGACCTCCGCTTTTATGCAGTTATTCACGCCATGTTTATTGGGCCTAGGGTGGAACTCTCATCAGCCGGGGGATCAATTTCTGAGGGATAAAGTGTTTTCACAAATTTTTCGCAAATCATCAGTCAGTTTTGGTACCTGTTAATTGGTTTTTTTTAAAGTTGTTTCTTTAATGGGATTTAATTTTTTTGAAATTGTACCTTTCTTTCTAAATTTTTGTAGCTTTCTTTTGATGGCTCTTTCGATGTATTCATTTTTTTCCTCTCACTTTCTGCCTTTGTTGTCGTCAGCATCAATTGTGTTGCTCCTCAGAGACGTAGGAACAGGATGAGGGTAGAATACACGAGTCCCTGTTCGTTAACCGTTCATCCAGAGACTGCTGATCTATTCTGAGGAAAATTCTGAGATAAGTCCACGACGCTAGTCCCAAGTCTAGAAGATAAAGCACAGAGGGTGAACGAATGAGCTCCATTCGGGGAAGCAGCCAGGAGTACAAGGGATCCTGAAGACTATGAAGAGTATTTAAGGAATGGACTCTCAACAGAGAATCCGGCCTCCTTTTAATATTCTCTACGTAGGTCACAGAGAAAATACAATTTTCACTGGGGTTCGCGTTCAAGAATCTACGAGGAGGATACTACAGTCCCGTTCACAGTCCTTTGAACCTTCCTAGCTGGCTTTTCAGGACGGCCATTTACTTTTTCTTCTACAAGCCTTGAATCTTCTCCAAGTGGGACTTTCTCCTACGTATTTGACGTGCTTGCTATTGGCCTGGCTCACTAAGGCCCCGGCAACTGGGCCAGGTGTTCCTGAATCACTATGGCTCACTATGGTCCGCAGCATCGGTTCTGAACTACTGAACCCTGTCCGGGTCGACAATAACCGGGACCTTCGTCAGGTGTAGTCAGTACAAAGGGAGCACCTCTCTCCAGCTCTGAGAGCAATATCTGTAAAATTCATTTATTTTGCGCATTTTCAAATTTTTAAAAAATTTTCCTTCAAGAAAGTTATTAATCCTATCGAATAGTTCCCATCCAAAACATTTTATTAGCCGCTTTAAAGTATTTTCTGACCCTCGGATGGCGGATGAAGATTCACGAAGAACGTCGGCATTTCTACGCCTATGTTTATAGGGGTTGTAATTCGAGACAGTGGTCCCAAGGAGTGGGGTGAAAGTGGCAACCGTAAGGGCATACCTGCAAAAATCTATTCAGTTCGACACTCGTCTATTAGGGTGCAACACGTTTCCCGAGCCTCTTGATAGTTTCAGAACTCACTCTCAGAATTGGCCAGTACTCTTATACTATGAGACACGTTATATTTTCTCTCGGTTAAACTAGAAATGTATGTATCGGTTGTGATTTGAGGTTTCAAGAATTATAATAAGAATCAAGAGTATATTTGTTTCATGAAGATATCTTTGCTTTCTGTTTCTCCAATACAGGATGGATGTACCATGTTGTTGACTATGCTGATTTGGGTGTAACGAGACAGCAGAAACAAGTAATAGCCATACACTGTTTACAAAAGTCCATCGAAGCTGAGCCAAAGAGTGGACAGAGTCTATACTTATTGGGACGCTGTTTAGCAGCATCTGGAAAGGTTCACGATGCCTTCATTGCTTATAGGTGAGAGAAAATTGTAGAAAAAAAAAACAATTATTGTGTAATTAAAAAAAAAAAATAGGAACTTGTCATTAATTGGTTTACGTGTTTGTAGAAACTCTGTGGAAAAATCAGAAGGCAACGCCGATACCTGGTGCAGCATAGGTGTACTATATCAACAACAAAATCAGCCTATGGACGCACTCCAAGCTTACATATGTGCCGTACAATTGGATAAATCGCATTCTGCCGCCTGGACCAATCTTGGTATCTTGTACGAGAGCGTGAGCCAGCCGAAGGATGCTCTTGCCTGTTACGTCAACGCATCCAGGTAAATTGATTAACGTATTTACTATTAAAATAAGGATCTCTGAGGATCTCTTAAGCACCTCAGCATCGTTGGACGCGTCCTGGATAAAAGTATGATACGTAAGTGAAGAATAATTTGTATCCCTTTTATGATCCATAGTAATGTTCTATCTACCTATGGCATCATGGTCTTCATAAAGTGACCTTTGCGTAAGTCACAGACCAGGCTATCCTATGAGTCTTATAAAAGCTCACCTGGTTTCCCGATCATGTAATTAAATTCTTATGCGGGTTGGTCGTTTATCTTTTTGTTCTCAGGGGCAACAACAACACACCTAGTTGTACGGGGTCGCTGACCGGTCTGGGTGGTGCCAAGTCGGGTGGAAACGCACCGATGAACCCATCCCTTCAGCAGCGAATTAATTTTCTTCAGAGCCATCTAAGCCAAGCACCGATGCCTTCGATAGCTACAAAGTAAGTGAAGAAAGAAAGAGAGAAAGAAAGAGAGAGAGAAAGAGAGAGAGAAAGAGAGAGAGAGAGAGTCTTATTATTGTTGCAAATACACATATATATATATATATTGTGTTTTGAATTGAGAATATGAATTCCTTTTGTATAGTGGGGAATTTCTTATCAGCGATAACGCCCAGTTAACGTGACTAAATGAAAATCTGTTGTTCAATTAAGGAGGCGGCAGTTGCCGTCTATAGAAGAGGCCTGGAATCTGCCGATCAGTGCAGAGATGTCTAGTAGACAGCAACAACAGCAACAACCTCCCGGTGGACCAGGATATAAGTATACAGCTGCACCTGCTGGTCCACCACCTCCTTATCCGCAAGGACAGGGTCAAAATTTAAACACAAAGAGATTCAAGGTAAGTCTGTCTTCAGTCAGTGTACGAATGTCATAATTGAGTTTCATCGTTGATGTTAATCACACGCTGTACCTTTGTTTTTGGCGATGAACAACAGCCGGGAGAGGAACCCATATCCCCTGGTGCGCAACAACAACAAAGGCCACCGCCGTTCTATTTGTCGCCGCAACAGTTACAAATGTTGCAGTTTCTACAACAGAATCATGGTAGCCTGACGCCACAGCAACAGGGCTTGTTAGCTCAATTGCAACATCAGTACAGATCTATGCAACAGCATCAACAACAAGTTAGGTTACAGCAGCAGCAGGCGGCACAGAGGGGTCTTAGGCCTGGACAGCCTGGTTATCCTACGGGTTATGCGCATTCGCAACCAGGGCAACCGAGTGTTATAAAAAATTATGGAATTCCTCAGCAACCGGTGAGTTGTCCTTTTTCTTTCACCGATTCTGCGATTCCTATGGTATTTTTTTTTTTTTTAATCTATTCATCTTACTCTACAGCAAGGGGGAACCGTAGCTCTTCAAACTGGATTTGCGGATTCCAATGTTGGCTACAATGCTGCAGCAACTGGAAATACTCAGCAATCACCAGGAATGCCGTACAAATCAGCTGCGGATCCAAACTATCCTCAAAGACAACCAGGATCTCAATATAATCAGTACCAGTCGAATCAATACGGGGCTCAAGGATATACACAGATATCCTCCACGACGAATAGCTATCCCGAGGGATCATCGGGAAATAAGGATCTGGGCGTTACGGATCAGGAACTGCAGGCACTCCTCTCGCAGAAGGATATCGCGACGTCCCTTGCGGAGGACCTGCTTAAGCATTTTGGCTCGGAGGACTTGGACGTTAAGGACGAGTCGTCGGCTATTACGAACAACGGCACCCTGAGCTCTGGTCCTTTTTCGCCGTCTAACCTTGAAGATAGCAGTGATAAGATTAAGGAGGTCAAAGTGGAGAAGATAGACGATACGCAGTCGATACCGTCGACGGCTAATAAGACGGAGTCTGCCTCGCAGAAGAAGGTGGACCTCAAGCCTACGATTTCAGTGGAGACCGTCAAGTGCGAAGCCACCTCGAGTACGATTAAAACCGATTCAGTTTTACGTTTCGAACCCGTGCTCAAACTCGAGAGTCTCTGCGAGTCCCAACCAGAACAGGAACTCAGTATCGAGATGGACTCGAAGAGCATCATCGAGAATTGCAAGGGACAGGGTCTCAAGGGAGTGCCAAATTGTTCAATACTGAGCGACCGATCACCACCTCCAGCCCCACCGGATCCACCAAATCAAAGATTGACGAAGGAACAATTGCTACCACCTACACCTAGTGTCTACCTGGAGAACAAGAAGGACGCTTTTAGTCCACAGCTTCAGGAATTTTGTCTGAAGCATCCTATAGCGGTGATACGTGGTATGGCAGCGGCGCTCAAGCTGGACTTGGGTCTCTTCTCGACGAAGACCCTCGTCGAAGCCAATCCTGACCACGGTATCGAAGTTCGAACTCAGATGCAGCAAACCAGCGATGAGAACTGGGATCCCATGATGGGTCGTAAAGTCTGGGGATGCATAAGTCACAGAAGTCACACAACCATCGCCAAGTACGCTCAGTACCAGGCATCCAGTTTTCAAGAAAGCCTTAAAGAGGAACGAGAAAAGTCTCAGGGTGTCCATACAGCGAATCTATCGGATTCGGACTCAAAGGACAGCACGGGTGTTGTGCGGAGAAAGAAAAATAGTTTTGGTTTGATGGGACGACCGGGTTCAAAGATGTTGCGTTTCGGTACTAACGTCGATCTATCCGACGAGAGGAAATGGCGGTCGCAGCTGCAGGAATTAATGAAATTACCGGCCTTCGCCAGGGTTGTTTCCGCTGGGAATATGTTGAGTCACGTGGGGCACGTTATACTGGGAATGAATACCGTCCAACTTTATATGAAGGTAATTCAAGGTCTACAATCTCATAGATTGTATTCACCTTTTTATCTAATTTAAATCTTTATTCTCCAGGTTCCTGGTAGCCGAACTCCTGGCCATCAGGAGAACAATAACTTCTGCTCGATTAACATTAACATCGGTCCCGGGGATTGCGAGTGGTTTGCCGTACCTGATGCGTATTGGGGTGTAATATGCGCTTTATGCGAGCGCAATAATATTAATTATCTGCACGGAAGTTGGTGGCCATCCTTGGAAGATCTCTACGAAGAGAACATTCCCGTCTATAGGTTTCTTCAGAGACCTGGTGATCTAGTGTGGGTGAACGCCGGTAAGTCTTCCTCTGTTAATTTACAGTTACGTTATTTGAAACGAATTCCTCATGCGTCTTTATCCATGCAGGCTGCGTTCATTGGGTGCAGGCAGTAGGCTGGTGCAACAACATCGCCTGGAACGTCGGTCCCCTCACTGCCCGCCAATATCAACTAGCAATCGAGCGTTACGAATGGAATAAATTGCAGTCCTTTAAGTCCATCGTACCTATGGTTCATCTCTCGTGGAATCTTGCCAGGAACATTAAAGTTTCTGACCCCAGGTTATTCGAGCTGATAAAGAACTGCCTGTTAAGAACTATGAGGCAGTGCTGTTTAATCCTGGAGTTCGTCAAGAGTAAAGGGGTAGAGGTAAGGTTCCATGGTAGAGGTAAAAACGAAGCCTCTCATTATTGCGGCCAGTGCGAGGTAAGTTTCCATTAATTGAGTATATCACCTGACCGATCTATCCCCGTGGATGGTTTAACCAGTCGACATTACAATTTTCCTTACAGATTGAAGTCTTCAATATATTATTCATACGGGAACAAGAGAAGAGACACGTGGTCCATTGTATGGACTGTGCAAGGAAGCAGGCACCATCGCTAGAGGGTTTCGTTTGCCTCGAGGAGTACAGAATGCGGGACCTGATGGACGTCTACGACAGTTTCACTCTGCATCCATCCTTAAGTGCCACGTCCTTGACAGCTCAGACGAGTCAATCCTCTTGAGGTTACATGCAGCACCGATATCTGGACTATCTGGGAACGTTACGATGAAGTTTGCCTCCCTTAAGGAAAGTGTCTGGTCAAGGGTGCCTTAGTGAAATCTCTAGGAACTAATGCAAGAGACTGTATTCTCCTGGAGTGTTCCTGGCGGAGCTTGTAATTTTCTATAAATGAAAATTCGAAACTGTAGGCGACCATCAAGACTGCCGATTCTCCTTTGATCTGCCTGTCTGCGCATGTGCAATTTCTCATTGTCACTTCAAGTGACCCTATCACATCAGTCAGTCAGTTAATGAGCATCAGTTAGCCGGGCAAACTTGCTACTAACTCTCGTGAGTCACCATAGAATTCCACACTATTGTCCAGAGAAGCGTAGTTAGCACATTTGTACAAAGGGTATATTAGTTTAATTCACTCTAGAAAAAGGATCGGTGAGATAAAAATTAATTATATATTCTTTTTTTTTTATATATATATATATATCTGGTAATTCTTGTACAGTCAATTTCTATCTCTCGGTTCATTTTTCTCGTCCTTGGGTAACGGAGATCTCTTAATCCCCGGGACGGTTAATCGCGAGGAACCTTCACTGCCAAACGCGTTGCAAATAAAGTATAGGAATGTCAATGAAAAGCTGTAGAAACACGTTGT
Organism: Cephus cinctus; assembly: GCF_000341935.2. Classification (NCBI taxonomy): domain Eukaryota; kingdom Metazoa; phylum Arthropoda; class Insecta; order Hymenoptera; family Cephidae; genus Cephus; species Cephus cinctus. The sequence continues at coordinate 163,266 of NW_014332849.1, forward strand.
AATTAAATCGGAGCGCGTTAATAGATAATGTTAAATTAATTTAATTAAAAAAAAAATGCGCGGTTAACGACTTTGTCGCGATTAAATTGCAACAGCTGCTCAACGGGATGTGACAAAGATTAACTAGAGATTGTACATTTGTTAGTAACGGCGCGTGTGGACGGTTGACGATATTTATAAATGAAGAAAGGCAAATCTTATAAATAAATAATGAATTCGCGTGGTGGTGAATCTGTACACCCCGCACTCGGGATACGTGAAAATCTGTATATAAAATCCGCGGACGTAGGCTGACCGGTTTTATTATCAAATTTTTTAAGGGAAAGTAAGGGCAATCAATTAATACCAATTAAGAACAATTGTGTATGACATTGTAGGGACGCGTCTAGATTTTTACAACTTAAGCAAGCACTGCGACTTCGCAAAAGAAAAGACAAAGCGTAAAAGCAAATGTCTTCGCCGATATATATCTTAAAGAGAACATCTGTAGTTCGGAAGTCAGCTAGAGTAGAATCGAAATAACAAATTGGGAATCGTGATTGATTGAAGTGACAAAGCCGATGTGAAAGAATAACAAAAAAAAATACAAACTCGGAACGAACTAAATTCGAGAAGGGAAATCTCGTCCTTAATCTTTTTGCAAAATTTAAACATAAAATCACAGAAAGAGAAAGAGAGAGAGAGAGAGAGAAGAAAAGAATAACGAAAAGCCAAAAAAACAAACAGAATTAGACACTGTGGATAGAAGGAGGCCTTAAAGTATAAATACCTGTTAAATTTTCTTTTGAATCTTTTTTTCTCTTTCTCTCTTCTACGACGAGTCATCTATCTCTTTTATACCTACATGCATAAATTATACAGAGTGAGAGAATAACGACCCTCCCTCCCCCCTCCACGTCCCTCCCTCTAAATATATCTGATAAGAAAACATGCACACACTATATATTTCTACATAATGTAATTTACAATCACCGTATGTGACCAGTCTCTGTGGTTATCCTGATTGTTCTATACCTGATAAAAGAAAATACCTGATTACGTTGAGAACGAGCGGAGAAGATAAAACAATTGTAAACTCGGTAAAGAAGTTATCTGGATAACCAGGAAGGCCTGTGTAATTCATAAATACTTTTTTAATCGACGCACGCAAATATGATCTCAACACACGATATTTGACAGAGTGTCTTATGGACGGAAGTACCAATGTACTTGGACGTCCAGTGGCCCTGCCAATTATTCCGGAACTGATTTGACAACTTCGATTAATAAATTATATATATATAATTATATATACATACACGAATATATTTAATATAAACAATAAATGAATGTAGGACACGTGGAAGTTGATTAAAAAGCTTGAGAGCTTTGAGTAGGTCATTTTTAATTAATTGAAAAGGCGAAGCGGTTCGTTCGCAATTAATTAGTTAGCGGTTCATTTAACGTAAAGATGAAAAGTTAAAATAATTAGAGATGCTCTACGAGCGATGCTGTCAAAATTCTTTTATAACGCTGTTGTTACTTTTTCTCTTTTCTCTCTTTCTCTCTCTATCTATCTCTCATAGAGGAAGATGCATGCGAACCAGCCGATTCACTGATTAAACTTAGAAGTTTCATTATGAAAATAGGTGGATGTTTCTATTTACCGACTCTCGTTTATTTGTCTTTGAATTATTTCGCGGTTTCTCGTTGTCGTGTACTTTCGTTATTCTTTATATGAATTAAATTGTTTCTAATTTTACAAACTTGTCTCCAATTTGTACTCTGGAATACGTGTCAATGTCTGTCTGGATCGATCTTGTGTTATAAGTTTTTTTTTTCTATCGAGAAAATCAATGTAAATTTCTCTTGCGTTTGACACGAAGCTACAATATTTGTAAAAAAGGAAAGCGAATACGCCTCCTCGTGAAATTTTTGTCGCGTTACCGTTTGAACGAGAAATTCTGTATTTTGATACGCCGTCGTGATACCACTACGATAATTAAGTGCGCGCGAAGGAGAAATTAACGTGAGACTAAGAAAAATATTGAGGATTAAAATTCATAAGCGTCCTTGCGCGACGCAATAATAGTAACAGTAATTTATAAGTTTAACGATAATTATTAAGTACCATTAGATACACAAAACGCAAAACACCTCATCACTTTAGAAAAGACAAAAAAAAAAGTACTAGCTATCGCGATGCACAGATATTTTCGTTAGACGGTGCACAAGAACTTCTCATAGGACATTTTTCATAATTGTAAAGAAAACCGAAAAGCTAAATATGTATGTTTACCAGAATACGAGATTGTCGATTTTAAGTACACGTGTGCCCCGTATGCGAAGAGTGAAATAGGAATTCGATTAGGAAGAAGGAGAAAAACATATTTTCAAAAATACCGCCAACGAACCATGGGCGTTTTTCTATTGTAACTGTCAAGTCGAGTAGCAAGACGTTAGGACGCTTAGCCGTTAAGGGAAACAAAGAAACAAACGAGAATATTGAGAGAGTAAGAGAGAGGGAGAGAAATAGAGAACAGAAACAATGGATGCAACGCGAAAACAATGTAATGAAACTTATATGCTGTATTTTAGACGTGAGTAACGTTCACTGCCAAATTGTGATACACGGATACACGAATCCCACCTTTAATAAGGGAGAGCGTCTTTCCCTTACGTATAATTCCCGGCTGAGTTTCCTCTCTGTTTTATTGTGATTCTTGGTCGAGCAGTTTTTCTTTTCGTACGGAGGAACAATATAAGCAACAAAGAAAATGGTATCAGAGAAACGGGAAGTCAGTCGGGTTTTTCTTCTTTTTCATCGAGCAAAGCAAATGAAAAGCGCGACTCACTATTTTATGCGTATCTAGACGTTTTTAAATAAACGACGTGAGTAAAAGAGAGGACGTGGGAGATACTGGAAAGAAAGAAAAAAAAATGTAACGATGTCGATCATTTATGATTATGACGAATGGATATTTTCAAACAGGCAAAGTTTTACTGTTTAAACTAATAACTTTAACAGGACCGCTCGCTGCGCTATACTTTATGTATGTTTACTCTGTACAGTGCCTTTATAACTTTGAGAAAATACACGCGAATCCTTATCCTTTGAGAAGTTGTCATCTGAGCTGTATAAACGATGGTTCTCTCTTTCTTCTGAATTCAGTAAAATATGGTTGGGTGATGAACTTCGATTTTCTTATTTTTATTGCTCTGAATTCTCAAAGGATAAGAGGATTGGCGGTCCCTACGTGTCCGTGATGCCCTTGTAAACGAGTTCTATCTTGTAATAATAAAAGAAAAAGCTAACGACTAGTGTTAAAACTTTAATGCATAAGCGGATATTTGTAATATTGTAAAACCTGTACAGTCCAGATGAGAAAGAAAAGAGAGTGGAACAAAAAAAAGAGAGAGAGAGAGAGAGAGAGAGAGAGTAAATGACAAAATCAAGAATAAAAGTGGAATGAATGAGAGAAAAAGGAAATGTGTGTGTGAGAGTGATCGTTTTCGAGCGATTTCATACTTTGTAGGTAGCCTTTATTATTATCAATTATGAATTACGATGAATTATTATATTATTGCTGATTGATTGATAATATTGTGTTTAATATGATAATGTAACATACAGTTATGAAGAAATTCAATCTTGTCATTGTGTCGGTTCCATTCCTTTATTCTGTTCCCAACAATATACTAAATAGTCATATCATTCGGGTACGAATGATAAGTACGTTCAAGAACTGTCGTAGCAATTTGTCGATTTTATCAAAGAAACCGGAGCACAATGAGCTGAGAGTGGGTATTCTGAAAGTGCATGTGCATGGCACAGCGGGATAATTTTGAATTATACATATATCTACTGTGAAACGGAACTTTAAGTTCGAGAACTTCATTTGTATGTACTGACAAAATGATGGTTTCCGTGTACAGTAATTCTGAAAGGTCATGGTACATGTTGTACATGTTGTAAATAGGGAGTCATCTTGTTAATTAGTTCTCATTAGAACAATTAGTCGTGTAATGAACTTCTCGCCTTTGGGGTGCAACGTAAAAATTGTAGGGATGTGAGACCGCAGTGCCATTTAGTAACAGCAATACGAACAATAAGTAGTTGCCTGTAATATACGTGGACTTACTAAATGAATTGTGCTAAGGCATCGCAAAATTATAATTCAATTGAACTGCAGTAATTGCAATAATGGCACAACTAAGATCTCTCAAGTTCCTATTTTACATTTTCATTTGCATCCCATTCGCACGTTTTAATTACGCTGCTAATGTGAAAAACTTAACTCTGGATTTAAGCAGACATATTCGATCACTTGGATTTCCTGAAGGCAGCGGAATGGGGGTAAAATTAATAAATATATAATTACTTGTGTTAGACTTTTCAAACTGTCGATAAACAAGTGTAGAAAGATTTACAATTGTTCGCACTGGTGATATTGTTTGTTGGGAGTCTGATGAAATGGCAAGCCAAAAAGTAAAAGATTCTCAATTGCATGTCATGGATGCTTACGTGAAAGAAAAATATAATTATCTTTATACATATTTTGTTTCAGGTATTCTTTGCCATTGGTGTTCCAGTCGACGTACCAGACAAATCTGTGTCATTTTCATTTTACTTCGAAGCGAATTATCCATTACCAAACAAGAAAAATTCCAGTGAATATTTTGAAAAAAGAAGTCTAGACAGAACACTTGCGTATGAAATTTTGGAAAGTAAATTTGCAAGGTAATTCATTGATTAGACAATACATGTTCATCTTTCTTTTGATTCGTTAACTGAATTGTCTTTTTAGTGCAGGATTTCCAGGAAGAATTTGCCTACTAAGAACTATATGTGAAGTTGCCGAAAGCCAAATAACTGGAAATGGCCTTGTGGGCGATCTTCTTCACATACTTTTCACGTGAGGCTCGTTCTTCTACAATCTATTAATAATTCTTCACGTCATTACACAATGACTTACTGTTACAGACCATCTTCATCCAGAGACGAAGGGCTACCTTGTGAAATATCTGAAGCTGAGTCTACGACTGACTGTAAATATCATTACAGAGAGTGTCCCATAAGCCTGCTGGATCTTATTAGTCATTATAAGTAATACTAAAATAGTCTAGATTGATTATTTGGATCGAATGACTATCTGAAAATTATCAATTTTTTATTTACAGGTGATAAAATACTTGTACACTGGTTAACTGGTGCCAAACCAATCAGTTCCCATAGCTCCAAAGAATGCTGCTGCTCCAGATTTTATTGTAGCTCCTGTAGAATCATTTCTGTTGTGGCTCTTAAGTGTAGTCTTCTTACGCTAGATAAACAAATTGCATTAGCTCTAAATATAATAAACAACCACTCATTAAACACTCTCAAAGGCAATTTCACAGTTAATTTTCAATAGAATACATTAAAATATGAACACATGGCTATGCATGCAGTTATTCTCTTTTTAAACTAGCAGTCAACTCAAAACATTTCATTTCTTACCAAATTCATATTAATCGAATATACCAGTTGCAATCACGTATCTATGAATATACAGGGAGTATTGAGAAAAATTCTCAGCCCTAATTTTCACTTTTATGGGAAACCTAAATATTTTACAAGAATATTACTTTTGTATTACCTGATTCTTATCTGGTATTGTCACCGGGGCCAATGGTAAATTTCTTGCTGGAGCAGTCACTGCCAGTGATGGAAACCAGGGTGCTCCGGTACAAACTGCTAAGACTCCTGCAGGTTCTGTTACAGATTTTCCACCTTCTGAACTATACTCCATTCGTGCTCCCAATATAGAGTGTAATTGTTCTGAATGTGGTACAAGACTTCCAAAAATAAGCTGAAATAAAATTAACATTAGAAATTAGATAATGTAAATTTTATAAAATGTTCTACATTTATATTAATTTCGTACCAGTGTCCGTTGAACGCTCCTTTTAACATTTGTCTGAATGAAGGGATAAAAGACGTCAAGATCAAAAGGATCAATCTTTGACAATACATGATCGGATACTTCAACAGAATTTTCAATCAATATCTTATTCTCACGCGGAACCATCAAGAGACTGATATACTTCAGATCAAAAAAGACCTGAAATGCCTGTTTCTGCCTTAAATCACTATTCTTCGACATTTCTCCGTAGTAATCAAAGAGCCCTGTTACCATGGCATCCACAATGTCAGTAAGAACTTTCCTAAAGCATATAAGATTATATATCATCCATAAGACCAGAACGAAAGTTTATACAATAGAATTGTACATACTTGGGTATAGTGTGTGGTATAACACTATTCAAATCCTTGCTGACTGCTGCGAGGTATTTTTGCAAAGGTACAGATGGCTGATAAGGTACGAAAATTTCTGATTTCATTCTCTTCCCTTCTTCAGCTTCTTCCTCTATGGTAACTTTCTCCCACTCTGAGATAATGGAATGTACTCTCAGACCATCAACAGGTTCCTTCTTCAACAGATTGTCACGATGTTCGCAGATCTTGATTTTATAGGAATCCGCCCAGGAAGACCAAGCTACGATACTCTGTTCCTTAAGGATATCACAAATGCTCTGCCACTTGACATTCGTGATACTCAGTCCAGCTACCTTTGAAAACGTGAAGCACTTGTTCAGATTGGGACAGAGAGTGCAGAGTGCTTGAAGAAATCTTCCTATAAAGATGGCATTGGTATCACGACGTCCAAACTTGGGTTTGTCCAGAAGGCATTCCTGGCGTACAAAACTTGTAAGTTCCTCGATTTTTGCTGTACTGATCCTCTGAAGCTCTTCCTGAAGCACTGATCTGTCAGCAAATTTATTGGAGACTAGGGAGATGTTCATAGATAGGAGGTCATCTTTAATACTGGTACGATCTGTCTCGTAGAGATACTGCTCTAGGTCTAGAAGTAGGTTAAATAGATCCTTGTCAAAATCGTCGCAGAGACGTACGACGTTTGGCGAGTATCCTTTTGTCTTCATAAGTAAGGATCTTTTACTATCAGGAGCGCCATTTTTGGATAACTTCTGGGGAATATCATTCGGGGAATCTTTCCAGACGAACCAGCGAAGATCGTGCTCGGGGAAGTCGTATTTCTCGTGGATGATACGTCCCAGTAGGTCCTTGATGCTAGTCTTAAGATTAGCTAATGCTTCTGTCCACTTGGTGTTCATTATTCCTGGATGGTGGAATATTTAAATATGCATCCAGTCTTTAAATTAAATTAACATTTCTTAATTACCTTTTGCACGTTCAGTTAATAAAGGTTGGAAGAATTGTGCCCAGAAATTGGTAACGGGCAAAGATAATTCTTCCCAGGTTGTATTCCAGTTATCTGGAAACTCCAGTGCCAGGGCTTCTTCGCGGATGTTAAAGATCCCACGAACAGAGGTCACCAGGTTCAATAGCTTGGACACTTCCACCGTGGTAAATGTTTTCACCCAGCTGAGCCATGTTTTCAAATTTTCGTGAAGCGTAGTTATTGAGAAGTCTTCGATTTCGCCCCTCGTAAAGGGCTTGTGATTCTTTGTGATAGTTGGCAGGTATTTATTTACTAAATCCTTGTCCAGGTCGAGTTGTGCGAACATGAAGGCTGCATCAAGATCAGTTACTGAGTTAATGTACTGCATTACAAGACCCCCTTCTTTATTATTGGCTTCTGAAATAAAGAGAACAATTTTAGTGAAGGTACGTGATATACTATTACAATGATTCTTACTTATGAAACAGGTACGGATGAGAATGATGGTTTGTGTTAATAATTTAACACACAATTTTATTCGATTTCGTACACTGTGATGACTCTCATCTTTGATTATGGTTTCTATTGCTTTGCTTCTCATTGATATTAATTTTTCTATCAGTGCGGAGGAAGAGGCGCCATCCAAGAGTACTAAGGAAGCCAAACTGTTAGCTGCTGACTAAGAAAAAGGTAAATTATATGTAAGACAACTGAATAAAGTTTTTGTTTAAAGTGTTTAGAATGGGTTACTGACCTCTGCAGATAAATCCAATGATTGTAATAAATCAATACAACCATTTAATATCACATTTTTGAATTGACTGATTGCTCCCCATTGCTTAGCAATTATGGGATATTTATTAGTCAATTCATTATTTCCAATTTCAAATGTTAAGCTATAATTAACATGTTGGGCTAGCATATATAATTGTGTGGCTAATAAAAAGTCTCGTGCATCGATGGCAGACCAAATTTGCTCAGGAATATCCATAAGAATTTTGATTTGCATTACAACCGAGTCTGATATTTCCCAGGACTCTCTAACAAAGAAATGAAAATTGATTAATGTAAAACATCTCGTTATCATTGAAGGTAATCTCACCTTTCGGATGTGCTTTCCACAGAATCCATTTTAAAACCAATAAGGTATTTTTGTTGAAGCGTACGGCATGTATCTTCCATGTCTATAATTCTTGTAATAACATCCTCCGATGTCCTCTTCATATCGGCTATTGTATCTGCAGCTTGTATCAAATCCCGATAGCGCTCTCTAAAATGAAAAGAACCAATAACAATTATATAAATAATGAGGGATTAGATTATTGAAAATATTTAGTAATTATCAAAAAACACGAACCCAACCAAAGTTCGGAGCTCGACTTTCTTTCTATCACTCTCATATTGTATCTTTTTCTGTATTTCTTCAATCTCCTTTATCGTATGTTCCTCGAACAATTTATTAATATCCAAATCCAATAAGTTGAGCGCTGGCATTTCGTATTTTTCTTTAATTTTGACACATCAGCGGAAAAGCCCCACTTGCGGCACGAAAAATAATCTTCCTACTTTATTAACAGATATTGTGGGACAAGGTAATTATCATTTACCGACAGAGTAAGTCCCTACACTACTTGCCCATCGCTATCGGTAAATCTTCTATTCCTCACGAGGATCCCACAAAGTCGCGAAACTACTAGTTCCAGCCGTCTATAACTAGATGTCAGGATATAGAAGTAAAGAAAGAAAATGGCGGCGAATCTGCCAGATCAAAGGAACCAAAGTGTTGTCGAGCGTCGTTGCGAAATGAAACGTGTAATCGTGACTATCCATGTACACCAGAATTTGGTACGTTGAATTTTTAAAGAATTAACATCGTAAAGTTTCTACGATTTAATAAAAATCAAAGTGGTCGTGGTTAAGAAGACGTTTCCGCACGCCTTCTAGCAGCCGGGCCAGAATATTGTGTTCAGTGCTAAGGCAAGATGGCAGCCGCATTAACAGTGGAACAAGAGCAAGTAAGTAAGCTTTAAATTCATTCCAATACATTAATCCAGTTCACCGATAATCACTTAACAATATTCTAAAGTATATCCAAAAGGATACGCTGATTTTACAATATGAAATTAACAACGACGACGCTACAATCTAATGTTTGTCTGTGGATGACAGAAATGGTACTACATATTATCTACCAAAACCCATTAGACTTTGTCCATTTTTGGTAATCTATCCTTACCATTTTACACGTTGATTCAACATTTTGACGATACAGTTGATCTTTTTCTTGAGAAATTCATGAACCTTTGATGATTTTCACACGGCTGTACCATCGCACGGGACGTTAGATGTCATCTCATGACTAATATCACTTGGGTGACCGTTGTTTTCCTGGAAAATTAATTATACTTCTTTATTGTTTTTTATAAATCATTGTTTATATAATATTAAAATTATAACTAACGATTACCAGCTGACTACTGACTCTTTATAGTAAACATGCCGAATATAAATCCCAGACTGATGTATCGATCGTATCTAAAATTAAATAAAAATTCATATCGTCAATGTAAATTTGGATTAATGTTTCATCGACGTAGATATAGTTCTATGACAAATTGTTTTGTCTTGTTAAACACCCAGTTAATTATGACTTCCTGTGGGAATGGTTTTTCTACAATTTGACGGCATTCGGTATACTAAGTGCGGCCCTGTAAACCGGAAATACGGGCTACGAAATACATCTGAAGAACAGGAAAAAAAGGAAAGTAACCAGATTGACAAGTCTTTTATTGACGCCTATGCAAAATTCCTTTTAGATCTTTGTATGATATACAATTTGAAAAAAAAAAAAAAATACTCCTAGCGCTAATCACAAATGTAAATTCTATGTTTTGTTTACTTGTGAAAAGTTGATCAACTTATTTAAATTAAAATACTTATAACCTTGATAATTGAAAGAAGTATTTAACTATTTTGATTTGTAACTAGTATTAAAAATCTGCGGCCCTGATGCATCCTCCGTGTTTAGCTATCCACCAGTAGCAATGGTGCCGATTACCGGAAGTGAAGGGGTGAGGTGGAGTAGGGTGTGGGCTACTACAGTGGAAGAGTGGAAGGGAGAGGCAGACAGAAAGACCGGAAATAACGCTGGTAGCTGTGGCATCCACCGGCAAATCGTTCGAGCGGACAGACAAGTTGAATTTTCGAAAGTGCGAAAGTGACTTCCATACGACCGATAACGGAACTTGCAACTGTAATTGGACGTTCCTTTTTATAAGTAGTAGGGAGTACAGAGTGTGATAGGGATGGGGGATAGGCAGGAGTCGTAGAAATTTTTTTTTTATATTAGTTTCCTTCAAACTGGGGACCATTTTGGTAATAATGTAATTGAAGATTATTTGAGTTTATTCATTACTGACTTTCTTATATATTTTTATATCTTTTTTTAATGGTAAACTGTGCTGTTGTCCTATTTTCTTGGACATACAGTAAGAAACATGGACTTTCCTGGGAGTGGGATGTAACATCGTGTCACATTAGGAAGTCATGACTCATCCAGTCTTCAGGAAATTTATGTTAATCTGCTCGCAATGGTCCGGTAAACTTTTAATCAAGCCATTGTTACTTAAGTTTGATTATTCTGTATACTGAACTTTTCAAAAGTCTTTATTAGTTTGTGGGTGATTTGTATAAGACCTTTGTGTGCTCGCTTTTCTTTTATTTTATTGTTTCTCATACTGTGGAATAGGATTTAAAAAAATTAGAGTTAGTGATAACGTTCGATTAATATACTAACAATTAAATTATAATAATGGATTCCGCGACGTGTTGTGCTACCACATGTATTAAACACTTTAACCAGAAGTTAGTTAGGTTCAGTGTCAATCTACGCAATGGTTATTCTGTAGTAAGTATTTAGTGTTATTGGAAGAGAATAAATTTTTTGTTTTATTATCAAAGAACGCTGTATTTTAATATACGCATTAATATGAGAATAATGGATAATTATTACTTTGTCCCAGTTCTGATTATTGCCCTTAATTATTTTAATGACTTACGATCATCTGGTTTTCTGTTATCAGGCGACTAAGGAATTTATAGAGGCTGTAAATAAATGCCGTGCAGGCAGACGAGCAGGTCCCGTCTCCTGGAGCACTGCTGTCAAGTTCCTGGCAGCAAGGAAATTTGAGGTATCTCGAGCATTGGCTCTCTACGAGCAGCACGAGGCTACAAGACGACGTGAGGGTCTGGCATTGCTTTATCCAAATCGGCAGCCACTATTGAATGAACTGCGTACAGGAAAATTTACAGTTCTGGTGAGTGCGAAGCACATGTGCTTGGAGAAATGAGGTGAAGAGAATTAAAAGTTAAGGAGAAAAATGAAAAGGTACCTTTACGATGAGATACCAGAGTAAATAGAGATGGCTAGTGATCTTCGTGACTGGCTGGCTTATTTATTTATTTTTGTTTTAGCCTTCAAGAGATGCCACGGGCGCTGCCATTGCCATTTTTACAGCTCATTTGCATCTCCCACAAAACACCACTCATCAAACTACCCTCCAGGTGAATAATAAGCACTGGATATTGGATATTATGTCAGTTCTAAATTGAAACCCTTTAGAGTGACTGTTGGAGAGAAAGTAAAATTTGGCTTTGTTACGAAGACAATGAAAGAATTATGACACGCTCATACAAATGTCACTGTTATTAGGAACAATGAATTAAATGTCCTACTTATCCCTTACAGGGTGTCGTATACCAACTGGATGCTGCTTTGGAAAGTGCAGAAACCCAGAGGCATGGTTTGGTCTTCATCTATGACATGTCCGATAGCAAATATCAAAATTTTGACTACGACCTGTCACAGAAGATCTTGACATTACTCAAGGTAAGAACTCTAGTATGAGATACTACTTTTAATACTGTGTTGCATGCAAATAATATTTCACTTCTAAAACCTACAGAATCCATCCTAATCTTGTTCAGCGGTTTGGAACAGCCGCTTCATTTATTTCGGTCACATAGTTTGGACGGGTCGGTGGTTAATTATGTATAGACCACAGGCTTACATATATGTTTAAAATAGTACATATTAATCCGTCTATGTATCTTGGCATGCTTTATTCTCGTGTACTGACTTTCCTCTGTAACGTAAATGTGGTACGTACAGTATAACAGAATTTCGCATTAGATCTACAGCAGTTAAAGAGCGATAAAGCCAGACAGTTATTGCGTTATCGGGCAGTACCTAAAATGAATTTCTTTGATGTTAAAAGGAAAGTATCAGTTCCCGTTGGATAGGTATAATCAATAAATTACGAATTAACGGGGTCACTTAATCGGTCTTTGATCGACCACCGAACTATCAGATATAGTCCAGGTAAAGTTGGTAATTACATGACATTATAAAAGACTTCATATATATAACATTCGACGTATAAAAGATCCTTATCCTTATTTTATTTTCTGGATCTAGAATCGACATTATGTTCCATGTATCCTGTGGGTTACGTGAACGGTGGTGCAATCATTGGGCAGGAAGCCAAGTTCCACTTCCGTACTAGTATTATATTTTATATACGTCATTATCAAACTTTCTCGTATCTCCCTTTTTCAAAAATCTCTATTCTCCCATATCGCAAAGTTGCATGTATCATTAAAAGAATAATCTTCACGTCCAAGAATCGAGTCTTTAACTATCCTCCTCGTGCATGCATACCGTTCTTGCGTATAAAACTTTTTTTTAACCTAGTAAGCTCCTCGATGGATATCCACATGATTACCTTTAGAATACGGTATTGCATTCTGTTATATAAGGGTGAGCATGAAATTTCTCATAGAGTTTTCCATCACACTGTTACCTGTTATCAGTGCCTTAAGGGATTCCTCGTAGACCACGCCCCAAGCCATCGTAACGTCCAATGAGACGAGGTCACCTTGCGGATAAAAAAAATACTCGCAGGGGATGAGAGATATTGCGCATGCTTGCCGGGCTAGCCGTCAGTGATCGTCAGGCGGCCGTAGCCGACTGGTCGTGGAATGGACGTTAAATAAGTTCAGTGTATAACTCGCACTCGTATTGTCAACGTTCGCGAGTAGTTTTATCGCGATTACACGATAAGTTGATCGAAGAGATATGTAGCTGACAGAGATAGAGAGAGTGTGAGCTTCCGGTGCGACGAGGTGTTCTACGAAAATACGAAAAATTAAAAAGAATATTAAAAGGACTCTATCGATTGGATGACGACTCTGCCGAGGGAGAGTTCGCTGGCGTTGTAAAATCATATGCAGGAGTTACAAACGCTTAAAGACATTGAACAAGAAGAAGCTGAGACAGAAGGAAGAAGATACAGGATCCCACGAAGACGATAAAAGGGATATCGCATCATTGCTTCGTCAGGAATTCTTCCCCTGTATTTCCTGGTAAAGACGTTGACGATAATATTTAAAAAAAAAAAAAAAAAAGAAACGGTGTCCAGTTTCTCAAGAATCAAACGAATATAAGAATCTGTGCCAGATAAACTAAAGAATAAGTTTCCTCGAATGCAGTGACCTCACTGATATTGCGAGACTTACGCCCTCTAGCGTTATACATCCAGGGAATACTATTCCTCTTCCGTCCTTTGTATTCCTGTTTCCTTCTTCTTTAACGAAAACCTACGTCATCGTTTCCCCTCACAACAGTAAAAGTACACGGCTCTCCTAGTACGTGTATCCACGCACAAAGATAAATCATCCCTTATACCAACCGTCCTTATATATCTGGTTTGGTATTATTAACCCTCCTCTGTATTTGATTCTCCACCCCATAGAATTACGCCTGTCTCGCAGGCACGTGAAATCCCCTTTTCATCCGTACGCACCCTTACCTCACTTCTTCCGTCCCTTCGCCCATACAATGTTCATCCCCTAAACCTCGGAGGGTCGCACGACTAGCCCCGATGGGAAAATGGCGCAATATCAGAGTGGCACTGCTGGCTACGCTTTGCTGTACATTGAAGCACTGTACTGCCTCCTGATGTATTCTCTCTCTTTCTCTCTCACCCTCTCCCCCGTTTGTCTCCCTCTTTCTCTCTTTCGCTCGCAGGCCTCTCTTGTGACAATTTTAACGTGTAGTTCTATTAATGCCACGTCCATACGAACTAAAGGTCGCGTGTCGCGTCGAGAAAGACACCTCTGACCATGCTTCATTCGCGTAACTCGTCCACCACGCTGACACGATAATGGCATTATTCATGCTAGGTTCGTCTGCGGATCACTCTATGACTTTTAGGTCTTCCAATTATGTATTTTTAACGTGCGCCCCCTCTTTTTCAATTGATTAATTCTTCTTCGGGAAAGTTATTTACTTTTTCTTTTTATTCTCGCACGGTTCAATGTATATACGATTACCGTCGTCCAATATACCCTGTTGCGAGACGCCCGAAGTAGGACTTGCGAAAGCGTGGGCCTTTTTCAGGCCGTACGTTAAGTCAAACGTGCGTGAGGTGCGTGGGCGCCTCCTTCGCCTGCTACCCACGCGACTTACGAATTAATTTCCGTTGGTCACGGCTATACGAAAACGAGAGCACATACTTTTTCTTTTTTTTTCCTCTCTCTCTTTTTTTCTTCAATTCTCTTTACTCTCCTCTTCTCCATAGTTAGTATCTCTCGTGGCTTCTTATCGATGAATAAATAATTCTACGGTATAATTTCGTACTTCAACCATCGAAGTAAAAGTTTGTTTTCTTTCGGTGGCTGGCTTTAGTACTGTCCTCTCCTGCACGGATTACCCGGAGAATTATTATATATTTTTTCTTTACGTTTTTATGTCGTCTCTCTCCCCTACTCCACTTCAACGTTGTTGCTTCTCTTCTTTTCATTTCGCTTTCTTCCTCGGTACCGTCAGGACTGGAGAGGTTCGCGAGCCGAAAGACCCAACGAAGGTCGCTGTAAGTAGCCTCGAGCCTACCGAAGAAATAGTCATTGTTATTACCACTATGGCGATCGCTATTATCATTATCATCGTGGCTGTACGTAGAATTTTAATGACGAAGCGGCTGCCGTTAAAGGCTCGTACACACTGTGACTTAATATGTCACTCACGAGTCTTGGTGTCCTCCTCCATATCCGTGGCAGTCTCCTCCTCGTGTCATTTCGTTTGGGTGACGCGTTCCATCCTGCGGGAGCTGCTCGATGCGATTCTAGGAAATTCGGAAAGCCATTTGCTTTTATACGTCTTTATACTTAATTAATGGGCTTTTCTAAATATTATATTGAATTAATAAAACCTTATGTGATTTTAGGGTGGCTATCCGGCCAAGCTGAAGAAGGTTCTCATCGTGACGGCACCACTCTGGTTTAAGGCGCCCTTCAAAATCCTAAGACTCTTCGTCAGAGAGAAATTAAGGGATCGTGTATTCACTGTCTCCATTCCCCAGTTGACTCTTCACATCCCACGGGAATCTCTACCACGCCGTCTGGGCGGCACCTTGGAGGTTCAGCATGAAGCCTGGCTCCTTCATTGTCTTAAGTCCATGACTAACCGCGGCGGGGGTGAGCTCTGTGAGGTAGAAGCATATACTGTGGTTACTATTTTATTGTTCCCAAGTGTTCGAGTGGGGAGTAACGTTTTTAATTATTCTTATTAGGTTACCCCCCCGGTGGGAACGCCTCTCTCACCAACTTCGAAAAACCACACGGTACTTCAGAATCCTAACGGGACGGCTGTCAGTAATCCGACCAGTCCAGTAAACGATAAGAGTAAGGCTAAGAAATGTGTGGGCAATATCGGCGACATAGAGATAACGAACGGCGACATCTGGATGGGAAGCGACGAAGCTCCGTCGCCGGTCCAACCTCCGTCGTCGGCCAGTTCGGGATTCAGCGACGACGACAGCCTCCATGGCGACCTGGGTTTACAGGCTGTCAGTATGGAGCAGCTTGTCGAAGCGATACACAGTCGAGGACGCGCTGGTCTTGTAGCGGAGTACACAGAGATCAGGCAGAGGCCACCCGATGGATCCTTTAACAATGCAAAGTACGTATTTAGAATGCATTTCAATTTTTCGGATAATTTAATCTTTTTAAATTCTTTTTAACAGATTGCGACCAAATCAACCGAAGAACAGATATACCGATGTTCTGTGCTATGATCATAGTAGGGTATGCCTTTCTCAGGTCGACGCAGAGCCTACTTCGGATTATATAAATGCTAACTTTGTCGATGGATATAAACAAAAAAATGCCTTCATTAGTACCCAGGGTCCTCTGCCCAAAACTTGCGGAGACTTTTGGAGAATGGTATGGGAGCAACAAACTCTAGTCGTGGTGATGACCACCAGGTAGGCATTGAATGTTAGTGGTGTCAGGTGGAAAGGAAGAATTCTATAAATACGGTTTTTTTTTTGTTCAGGGTGGTAGAAAGGGGTAGGACGAAGTGTGCTCAGTATTGGGGACCTGAACCAGGCGATGAAGTTTCTGCAGGTGGATTCACTGTAACAACCCTCGAAGTAGATACCAATCCGGACTACACGATATCAATGCTCCTCCTCAAGAACGACAAGGTAGATCCTTCAGGGAGTCTTGATTTTGAGATTTTTTTTATTTGTATGAATTTTCTTATCGATGGCATCTTTTCAATTTTCTCTAGACTGAAGAAACGAGGGAAGTTTGTCACATGCTGTATACAGCCTGGCCCGATTATGGTGTACCCCAATCAGCCAGGGCACTTTTAGAATTCCTAGCTCTCGTTAGACAACAACAGAGTAAACTCCTGGCCAGTCGTGGTGACACCTGGGCAGGACATCCACGGGGACCTCCTATAGTAGTACATTGCAGCGCGGGTATCGGTAGAACAGGTAAAGTTTAATTTTAAATTTCAATACGTTAGATTTTCTGCTCATTAGAAATTCGATAATGCTGATTCATTCGGGAAATCTTCATAAGAACGATCTGTCTCTTTCAGGAACCTTCTGCACCCTGGACATCTGTATATCACGTCTAGAGGATACAGGTACTGTGGACATTCGGGGTACTGTTGAGAAAATACGCGCTCAGAGAGCCTATAGCATCCAGATGCCAGATCAGTATGTGTTCTGTCATCGTGCCCTGGCAGAGTACGCGTTATCCCGGGGGATTCTTAGTCCTCAGCACCTGGCGATGCTTCCACCGACTATAGAAGAAGATTCCGACTAGATTACCAGACGTCAATCAGATCCCCCCTAGACTCTCGAGGAGCTAGATTCTCAAGGTGCTCTCGACACTCTGCGACAGTTTTAAAAGTTTTTGAATATTTTTTATCTCATCGATTAATGAAATCAGAGTACATAATTAATGAGAGCCTCTTAGTATAACTGGCCGACGAGGATGATCTTCCAAGCTGCTAGTCCTGCGAGGAACGGCATTTCTGGGCTGACCAAAGATTATAAAAACCATAAGCCGGACCTTAGAAGGTCCGACGGTTGGTTTTGTACTTCCAATCTCCAGTGGCCTCTAATCCAAAAGGTCATAGATCAATGAGATGTAATGGAGAAAAGGAAAAGCTCCAGCTTCCAGTCTGACCTGCCCGTTTTACGCACCGGTAGAACCGAAATAAATTCCTTATGCACACCGTAAGCACAAAGGAATAGGACAAACAAAAAGAGAAGTAATTAATACTTAGCCAACGTACCAAGAAAGAAAGAGACAGAGAGAGAGAGAGAGAGAGAGAGAGAGAGAGAGAGAGAGAGAGAGAGAGAAATAATACACTAAACAAAGATGAAAGAAACAAATAAAGGATTAATCGAAGAAGAAGAAAATTATCTAAGTGATTCGACGGATCCGGGGGAAAGTTAAGTTGAAAAAGAAAACTGAAAGAAGATAATCATGTGAACTCGGAATGGAAAGTGTCATGGCGTACCAGGGAGGAAGCCTCGATGGAAACTGTATACAATTAAATCATTAATATTTATAATCATCGTTATAGGATAATTACTAGACTCTCCGAAAGAAAGTAATTAACCCATTTCCGTGGTAACCTTCAATGCGCGTTAACGTCCGTTTATCGGACACCTTTACAATATTATTATTATTATCATCATCATCATCATCATCATCATCATAATCATTATCATCATCATTAACTACCATTAATTATTAACGTCATTATTGTTAACTAGCACTCTTTTATCGTCGTGACTTTATAAGGATTTTATTATCGAACCAAAACCCCAACGCAATTATTATTGTTAGATATCCTTCAACTTTAACTATATCTATCCTCGCCTCTCTTTTTTACACATATATATTTTGATTAAATATTTATTATTCAGTCTCGAATTGGAACTTTCTGTTTCTTTCGGATCGTTTTATCGTAAAAACTAATTTTTTAACGAATTGTGCCTACTCGTTTGCGCCGATTGAACTCGTACTTTTGCTTGATCTTGTTTTTTTTTCTTGTTCTCCGTGATGTTCGTCCACCAATTTTACTCTCATCGTTTCTCCATATTGCGATTTATCATTAATTAACGACGACATCAATATTTTTCGCTTTCGTGCAGAACGGAAAGACGCGCGCCTTTCTGGTAGAACGAAAATATGAAATAAACGAAATGAAGAAGATGAAACGAAGCATCTTCATCAAGTCGATGGAAAGGGAGAAAGAGAGAGAGAAAAAGTAATGTGTGCATCCACCATGACTGTGAAACCTTGTGTTCACCCGGAATCAATCATCAGTGACGTATCGACGATTGAGACGGGCGGATGGGCTGAACTTGATGAATCGTCTCATTAGCTATTTTTTTTGGATTATCTTTTTTTTTTGTAATATCAATTTTATATACATACACCTGGCAATGTACGTTTGGGGATTGGCTGATGTCTTCCTGAAGGAGGAGATGAGTGGTGGACACCAGATTTCACTTCATGGTGTTGCGATGCACTCTTAGGTTGCTTAGAATTTGATAAATCTAAAAGATCGCTATATTTCTATTTTCCTGAGTACATTTAGAGAGATATCGGATTCCATCAATCTATACATCTTTTTTATCATAGAGGGAGAAACATTTTCAAAAAATGAAAAGACAATGATCGATTACAATGACAAATTGGAATGTATCGTGTAACGGATACTGAGCTGGATGTAGGGGGATGATCTGCCTTTTGAAATGCGTTAAAATCTTTTTCAGGATAACGAAATATTAAATATTTCTGAAGGAGAGAGAAAAAGAGAGTCAAATTTCTTATGTTTGAGATTGAAGGGAAAAAAACAAAAACAATTTCGCCAACCGGTCAATTAATTAATTTCACGGTGACGATTGCCATTGTGGGAAATTTTGTAATCGATTATAACTAATTGGTGGAATCAATTAAAAACTTTGTAATTTATTCTTCTATTACTGCAAGACCAATCATTATTGAAGTCTTGTTTAGGCTTGGCCGGTAGAGCGAAGTTGTTTTTTCTTTCTTTTTTTTTTTAATTCATTGACACTGCTAATCTCCAAGCAACAGGTAGATTTTAATATTTAAGGAAGAAGATGAGAACGAAGTAACTTACCAAGTAATACATGTATGTATAGTTGCATCTTTTATGCAACAAACGTGAATGTCGCCTCCCTCATCCATCAACCTGCACTCGAAAGAATTAACCGATCTTGAATATCAAAGAATGTAGCGCAATGTATTCCATGGTAATGTCCGTTCTTTTTTCTTTTTGATTTATTTATCTTTATTGAACTCGGAAAAAGATAAAGAAAATATATGCATACCATACGCAGAATCTGGTTACATCAGAGAGTGATACAAATGATCTTCGAAAATCTTTAGGAAAGAATATTTTCAAATTCATACGTTACTATACTGCAAGTGTCAATGAGCAGACTGTGAAAGAGAGAAATAAAACAAGATAAATCTATAGAATAATTAAAATTTGAACAAAGATGAAAAGAAGAGAGAAAACAGATGATATTCATTATATTAACTGGCAAGATATATCGTGTGATGATGATGTATCACGCGAAAGAAAAAAAAAAACTGTATATACCAAGGCCTCGAATTACTACCGCACGCTGTATCTAATATTAATTTAATATATTGCAGAAATAAATAATACGATTATTGTCTCGTGTACGTGATTGCCAGCTGTGAACCAGCCTCGTGCCATTATTCAAATGATATATAAAAAAGAAACGAAGAGACAAATAGAATCTGTTATTCGCGTCCCTCTCCACGGTTCAAAATGATAACTATTGGAAACACTGATAACCGTCTTGTAAAACGGTGTTAAGATTTTCTTAACTGAATATTCTCTTCTTGCGGATGGAACTTATTTCAATAAAACTTTTGAAAAATTCGTGTAACTTTGACAAACCTTCTGCATCCATTTTTCAGAGCTGCGTAGAGATAAACGAATTATTTGGTTGTACCTCTACCGAATTGTGTGACATTTAGCTTGGCAATTTTCTTTCTGCAAATGATTTTTTTTGCAGAATCCTAAATAGAGAATGGAGTGAAAATAAATAAGTGCATAAAAATTAGGTCGGAATTTTATGTTACGTGAGGTTCAGATCGTTATCTTGCAGACGCGTCTTTTTGTATGTGAATGTTTAAGAACCAGTGTACATATTCGAAATAAAGTGTAATTGAAACGTGTGGTTCTATATTTTACAGATTTAATGCCCTTTTCAATACCTTTTGTACGCCTTCTTTTGAATAACAATGACTGTCGTGGCTGCCGGTAAGATATTAATTTTGGTTCAGTTCCGCGTTTCGATATTTCAAATTGTTTGAATTGTTGCGTAAATGAACGATGAGCCGATCAGCTGTGTTCAATGGTGAGAAATGGTAGCTGTCAGTATTCTTTATTATTGTTTTACTTATTAGGTATTATTCTCAAGTTGATTTTTTGTATTTATTTTGTTAGACATTGTAGAAAGATAATTACGTGAGATTGCACTTGTGATTGAACATCATGTTGCTTACTCTGAGAGTTGACCAGAAGAAACATCTATTGTTTCTAGCTGAACAAACACCTCAAGGTACAAGAATTGTTTAATTTTTTATGGAATTTACTTTTCGATTGGGTTTTTTAATGATTGTCTGTCTTTTTTAGTGTTACAGGATTTCTGTAAATTGGCACTTGATTACCTGCAGAAGGGACCTAATTTCAAGCATTACAGTGCTGCTGGCCGTATGTATTTTATGTGATACAATTTAATGGTTTAAAAAGGGTTTTGAATATTTGTTTTTACTTTTATTCTAGAAAAACTGGAAGTAGAGCCTGATGTTATTAAGAATACCGTTGAAGCTCTTGTGAATTTAATAATTGAGAGCTGCAAATACAAGGTGTTTATAGAACATATATTTTTCAAAATTTTGTAATGCTCTTAGGTTTTATGAAAAAATTCATAAATCTTTATAATATTCTAGCTGAGTGACGAGGATTTTCGTGACTCCATTGTAGCACTTGGTTTTACAGACGAAAAGGAAACTTTATTGAAAAAATTATACGAAGTAAAGAAGTTAGAGGTATCAGATGCACTTACAAATATTGGTATAAAGTTACCACAATATCAGAATATGGAATGGAGATTCGACGTTCAAGTAAGTTTAAATTATGTATAATTGTTAATGATGAGATTAGTTTCATTTTTTTTAAATAACTATAAATTTCTAGATTGCCTCGAGATCACTTCTAAGTCAAGTAACACCTTTAATAACTTTGGATTTTATGCTGAAGAATACAGAGACACCCGATGAAATCGAGCACGTTCTATTACAAACTGATCCTACAAATTTACTTCACCTTGCACATGAATTAGAAATGGCTATGCAGGAAGGACGTAGTCAGCACATACGTAGAATCGTAAGAACTATAAAATAACTTTGTGTCATTTTATATATCTATCAACAAACATAATTCCAAATATAACGTGTATGATCTAGTACAAAACTGGATCTTAAATTAATTAAATAAATAAGATTTACGCTTTATACAGTCATATGCAGAATACCATTAAATGGATTATATTAAAGTATAACTGACATATGAATCTAGATCAAGCAGTGCATTTAGAGCTACCTTACATTAAACGATATATAGGGTAGAGACATTAGAAACAGATAAATCCAATACCTTTTTTGCATATACAAGTCTCACTGAGCTTCCGAAGAAGTATACATGCTATGCTGGTCGATGCTGAAGTGTCTCGATACACCTTGTAGATCTAAAATGTTAAAAGCGTCACATATTCTAGATACTAGGGATTAGAATATTTTAATAAATGGCTTCTTCGTATGCCTATTTAAGAAAGGGACAGTCCAAGAATCTTGTGCTGACTCGCATCACTTTTGGCACTGTAAATAATTAAATGTCTCTCAAATCGAAACCACTTCCATCTTTTTAGAAAAAGTGAACCCACTAAGTGTTAAAGAGTGTATAAGTAAGTATCAAATATTACAATAAATAATTAAAAAATTTTATTTCTCAAAGAACCATGGTAAACGATCAGAAGGAATGTGTATATGTCCACAGGATATGGAGATGGCCAAGGAATTAATCTCCAAAAATTTTAATAACAGTCATACAGTTAGTAATGAATACTCAACCACCGTCACCGTAGCCACTATAATCTCAGAAACATTAATTACGATAGGACCACAGGCAGCAAGACAGTGGATGCGTTACAATAATCAAACAGTTGTTGATAAAGTTCCACCTGAGATGATACACTTGATAGATTCACATTGGTAAATTAAATTAGATATACCAATATTATATCCTTAATTACCAATATTCTAGTATTGTATTTTATTACGTGTTTCAGGTACCAATACCCGCCAATGGATCCTTTATGGCACAAGATTCTGGGACTGGTAATGATTGTCATCGGGATATTAGGATGGTGTGGAAATGGGGTTGTTGTCTACGTATTTTTGATGACACCATCTCTCAGGACCCCGAGTAATCTTCTCGTCGTTAATCTGGCCTTCTCGGATTTCTTAATGATGATAATTATGTCACCACCCATGGTCGTCAATTGCTATTATGAGACTTGGGTTCTAGGTAATCAATGTTTTGCAATGTTACTTAAAAGCTATGACTCGTTTCATTAGTTCAACATTTCATCCAGGACCTCTTATGTGTGATATCTACGCAATGGTTGGATCCTTATGTGGCGGTGCATCAATATGGACAATGACTGCTATTTCGCTGGATAGATACAATGTAATCGTCAAGGTAAATTTTCGGTAACCATTTACGTTTTTTCAATTAATAATTAGTTCTATCATTACAAATATTTATTTAGGGAATGTCTGGAACGCCCTTAACCATTAAACGAGCTTTGCTTCAAATTCTATTAATATGGTCATTCGCCTTGGTTTGGACAATTTTACCAATGGTAGGATGGAACAGGTAAGAAAATAAAATAATATCCTAATTACTATAATGAACTTTCTATTCTTTAATTTTTTCTATTAGATACGTTCCTGAAGGTAATATGACGTCCTGCGGTACGGATTATCTTAACAAGAGTTGGGTTTCTAGATCTTATATTCTGGTTTACTCCATTTTTGTATATTACACACCATTATTTACCATAATTTACAGCTACTACTTTATCGTTTCGGTAATACGAATCAAGAAATCCTTAAGTTAATGTATTAGAAGATTAATTTAGTAATTACCTTGTGTTATTTATTTATTGGCATAAACAGACTGTTGCTGCCCATGAGAGAGGAATGAGAGAGCAGGCAAAAAAAATGAATGTGGCATCATTACGCTCAGGAGATAATCAAGCAGCTAGTGCAGAAGCAAAGTTAGCTAAGGTGATTACAATATTTAATTAATATAACTATCAGTTCAAATAAATTGTTATTATTCTAGGTGGCTCTAACTACAATTTCCCTTTGGTTCATGGCTTGGACGCCATATTTAGTTATCAATTACATGGGAATATTCAATGGTCAAATTAGTCCATTATTCACAATATGGGGTTCACTGTTCGCTAAAACAAATGCCACATACAATCCAATTGTATATGGTATCAGGTAAAACAATTTTTCTCTCCATATGAAAAATATTTTTTGTCCAATAAACTCAAATTACAAAATGTTATACCACAGCCACCCAAAATACAGAGCAGCATTGAAGGAGAAGATCCCATTTCTAGTATGTGGTTCAACCAATGAATCTGCAGCTGCCTCCACGACAGCAGCTGCAGCAAATGCTGATACAGCTTCGACGGGTACAGCAGATGGAAAAGCTTAGCCAGTTCATCTTACTGTTGAATCATGAGATTAGAAGCAAGACAATAATTTCAATCATATTTCTTCGACACCGATAACACCTAAAGAAACCTACAAATAATCATAGCCGCGTTAGTAACTTAATATAAATACATATTAATAAGGTCATTAAATATATTCATGAGTATGAATTAAAATCACCATGCTCATTGAGTATGTTCTAGGAGAAGTTTGTATGTAGCTTCCTAGTGTAAAATAAGATCAATAAAATAGGCAGGGTGACTTGCTTGCATGGTGTATTAAGACTTACAAAATAAAACACAGTTAGACGTAATCGCCAGGTTAGAACGACGATATGGCGTTTTTGTCGCTCGTATAGCGAAACCTTTAAGAACCGTTCGAGGGCCTCGTATCATGGACGAATGATCAACGTGCGAATATGTTCTATCGTTCGATTGTAAACGATTCGAATTGTGGTGAGAATCGAATCATAAAATCAAGGGTAGACAAACTCTACTCAGTCGATCATTAGAACTATACGTGAGGCGCGGTTGCGTTTTGTCATTCTTTTGTAATTATCGGACCCCCGCCATCCTGATTCCCATAAGCCAATTGACGCGATGTTTCAATCTTTGTTCTTGGAAACGACCTAGATCAATTGTATTCACGTCGCAAAATAGTTATTATAACTATATCTTCCTCATTGATTTTTTTCATAAGATTTTTTTTATATATACAGTCTGATGGATTTTGAGTATTCCAGTAGGAAGTATGAATAACAACTTCTATAGATGTTTTTTATCTCAGACATTATCATTACTGTCCTCCAGGTCGGTTCCATGCGAAATTCCATTAGCGTTGCCTGATTTTTAGTTCTCTTGTTCCTGTCATTTGTTTACAACTTTATGACTGTTTAAGCAGCAGATTTCTCGCTGTCGCTGAGCGTCGCTGTGCCGGATACCGTTGAGGTAGCATCGACAGATGGAGCCGACTCACTGGCACAAGCCAGATATGGGAATCTTTGGAAGAGAGCTGCACGATATTTCGGATGACTAAAACATAATTGATCATACATTAAAAAGACGTGATAATCGTAAAAATGTCTGGGGTCGTTAGAAAGGATTTACCTGATGCCATAGACGATGGGATTATATACGGCGTTGGCCTTGGCGAAGAGCGATCCCCAGATTGTGAAGAGTGGAGTGATCTTGGCTGACTCAAAGACACCAGCATAGTTGATCACCAGGTATGGGGTCCATGCCATGAACCATAGAGAGATGGTCATCAGGGCTACCTGTGAAATTTGATTAAAATTATAATTTATTATGTTTTTATAAATCATTTTTGTCTTTCAAGTTTTACCTTAGCCAGCTTGCATTCAGCACTGGTGTTTTGGTTCTCAGATGATCTTAGGGAGGCGACGTTCATTTTCTTGGCCTGCTCCCTCATGTTCTTCTCGTGAGCTGAAACAGCCTGAATTATGAAGAAGTAACTGTAGATGATGAGGAACAGAGGCATATAGTAGACGAAGACACTGTACACTAAGATGTACGATCGCGAGAACCAGTCCTTGTTGAGGTAGTCAGTACCACAGGCAGTCATGTTACCTTCAGGTACATATCTAAGGGAGATATATATATATATGTATGTGTATTTCGAAGCGTAATTATTTCTTTTAAATTACAGACACCCGGTCTTACCTGTTCCATCCAATCATTGGAGCAACCGTCCAGATGACAGCGAATAACCAGATTCCCAGGATCCTGAGAAGTGCTCCGTTGATGGTCAACGGTTTGCCGGCCAACCCCTTGACGATCACGTTGTATCTGTCGAAAGCGATCATTGTCATTGTCCAGATGGAACTGCATCCATACAGGGACCCCAGCATTGCGTATATTTCGCACATCAGTGGACCGAACACCCAAGTTTCGTAGTAGCAGTTAATTACCTGAGTAATATAAAAGTAGAAATGTCAAAATATATTTCCCTAGATCAGATGTTTCGAGTAATAGATAATTTTTATTATATCAGGTGGCACCGTACCATGGGTGGCGCCATGCAGAACATCATGAGAAAGTCCGAGAAGGCAAGATTGATCACGAGGAGGTTGCTAGGGGTCCTGAGATTTTTAGTCGTGGTGAAGATGTAGACAACCATACCATTGCCGATAACGGAGACCACACCCAGGCACCCGATCACGAAGCCAAGGATCGCGTGCCATAGGGGATTCATCGGTGGGAATTGATACCAGTGAGCATCAACCAAGTGGAGCATTTCCGGGGGTACTTTGTCCACCACCGTTTGGTTACCAAAACCGCCACCCTGGGCAGTCCAGGTATATGCAGAGTAACTTGGTCCCGACATCACAGACATGCTTGACTGTAAGAAAGCAACAAAAGGTATGAGAAATTTTTTTTTTCAAATTACTGTCTATTTTCTTACATTTTTGTAGACCAAAATTATCGTGTCGTACATGACACTTTTTCGAATACGATACAAATAATATTCCTCATGTGACACTTGATTTCTTGTCACAATCCAAGTGTATGGTTTCTCACCTTTTTTAAAAAATTATTTACTTGGAGAAAATCGTCCAGGAACGAACTAATCCAAGTAAACGGTTACTTTGGCGTTACGGGAAAGGGTAGCCACCGCGGATTGTCAAATTTTGCAGAGGATTAGGAAGAAAGAGAAAGAGATGGCGTCCGGAGCTACTTGGTCCACTGCAGGATGCGGCTCGAGTTGTCGTCCGAGTGTTCCGTTTAAATATGCACCGATCTCTCAAGTTGTAGGCCCCATTTGTACTCATGCCTGCCGTGTGCTCTATATACTTAACGTGTGTCTAAGTCTCCAAACAGTCTTAAGACGGTGCTTATTAAGTTACGACGGATTGAGGAATACCCTGGGAGTCCTGCACTCTTATAGACAGAAACCCTACGTGGGCATAACAAGAGTAATTATTTTAAATAGTGATAGAAGTTCCTTATAATATTTACAAACTCTTCTTCTCTCTCGATATGCTTATTTTTTGATGATTTTATCAAAATAGTAGATCCTTTTGTATAACATTTTTTTAAGAGATATTGGTAAACAGGGTCACCCCACGTGCATTTTATTTTTTAAACAAAATATATGGCTTTTCAAATCCCTCCAGAAATTATATGCTGGTTCCATGCATATCTTCTATGCCCACTGTACCCAGTAGCTATTAGACAGAACTAGCCATAAGACTGCATAAGACTAGCAGTTCTCTTTACTAGTGTCTATTCGGTATCAAGGGCAAGTCATATATGATGTTTCAATGCTGTTATATATATTTATTCATTTCTTACATAATGTATGTTATATGATTTTGGAATTACTTTTTTAATATTGATGTATAAATCATAATCAACTAGCATGAAGTTCTGTTTTATTATTTGAATCTCAATAATGCATAACAATGGTGGTATGGATGACCTTCTGGATTCCTTTTAAACATGTCGGTTCATTTAAAACATATGATACCCTAACCTACAGACAGTGAAGAAGGTATCTTTGAATTTGTAAGAACAATAGTAAATGGTAGTAGTTAGTAAGTTGTGTTGCTGAAATTGTGAACAGAAATGGAAGAGGTAGATGAGGTTGTTGAGGAGAATGCAGAATTTCTTGAAGAAAGCGACGAGGACGGTGGTGTAACGGCGCAGAGCGTTTTGCAAGATATTGAGAATGCTTGGTTGAATGAGAAATTTGCACCAGAAATTTTGCCTCATCAATCAGATGCTGTGGAATGTATGCTACAGCAAATATCTCACATGGAAGATAACATGAAAAGTCTGGGAAAGGGCTCGATGAAATCCTTAATTCATCAGATGGAAATCAATAGGATACGGTTTATAATATCTAGCTATTTGAGATGCCGCCTGGAGAAGATTGAGCAGTATGCAATGCATATCCTTACAGAAGAAGCTCAGCGTGGTCGTGAAGATGGGTACTTGTCATCTGATGAATTGCGTTTCGCTAAAGATTATTTAAGTAGTATAGAACTTCTGTTCAGAACCTTGGCACTGCAACACATGCCCAATGTTTTACAAAAATTTGAAATTGAAACTATGACCGTCAAGCCAAATATACATGCTCATGTATTTCTCAGAGCTAATAAAAGGATAACAGGAATCATAGTGCCAGGAACAGTTGATGAGGAAGTGGACTTTGAAGAAGGTTCGCAACACATTGTACAATACAGTGCAGTGGCTGATTTAGTAAAAAATGGTGACATTCAATTAATTTGATTGTTCCTTAATATTTCGTAATTTAAGATAAGAAAAATTTCATCATAGTAAAATATAAAACCCAGAATATTTGAGTGAATAATTTTTTATTGAATATTTGTTCTATGAAACAGTTTGTACATGTTACATCGCGACCGCAACAATGATCGCAATCTGTAAGCTTAGGCCCTAGTAAAAATATAATTTTCTTATGAAAAAGAGGGGCTTATGCTCTGCGCATCTCACATTGATCTATTCTTTGAGAGATGTCACATCTTACTGTAAGATAAAATAATGTTATAGAAAAATATCTGTGTAACTTGTATCTCACAAATTATACAGTTTGAGGCAATTTTTGTTCGATCAGTTCAATAAAATACATTAAGTAAATAAGCCATTTGGTGCTTTACATATGAACAGTATGAACATATTACAATATGAACAGTGCCATCTACAGATACAAAAAAGTGTGTAGAACACGTTCACTTCTTTGATTACTGTAATACATAAACACTCTTGGCATCTTATACTACACATCTTTCACAAAAGTTAAGTATACACATACCCAATTCGATGAGTAATAAACGTTAATGCTATATTGGTTCTGGTTTTCGGGCGCATATAATTTAAGTATATTAAGTTTTATCAGCTCCAACATAATTCATCTAGGTAACTCTTATTATTTGTTTAAAGTACAATGTACTGTGAATGTTTATACAAAATTGTTTTAGAGTACTGCACTATCTGAATATAATACTTCCATAGAAATCAAATTGAATGGTAAACTTCAGTTGCTGCAATACTCGTGTATAACACTGCATAGAGAGAAAAAAAGCGTAAAGTACAAACTCGCGCGTTTCAAGTCTTAACTGGATATTGTCATTACAATTGAATTTGTATAGATATAATTTCTACTAAAAAAAACCCGTATAAATATTCATAATTTATGTTAAACTGCAATTGTTTCCTTCAACATTTTAAAAGGAACTGTTAAGTACGGATGAGCTTAAGGACGTTCATAAGCGGAATAGTAGAGTTTTGATAAAGATATTCAGTATAATAAGAAATTAAACAAGATAAAAAAGTACTAGCATCAGCCCGACGTAGGAACGTTCCCTCAGTACAATTATTATTGATCATTCATGGCTATGAACGTTATATCACTCATCAATAAACAAGAATGCTGATTTCCTGTAAATTATCGATTATTGATAGCACCGATATCTTAAGCTTAATTGTACAACGTTCCAACTCGTACGGTATTATCTATTGAATTTTGATATTTACGAGTTCGAAGTCCACATTCTAGCATTTCATGAGGAATCATTGAAGTGTCTCCTGTATACTGACATTGCCATTACTTTGATGAACAGCAACTACTTCCTCGTGGATATTTTCGAATGCCTGGAAAATAAAGAGGAATTAAAAATGAGTTATATTATTCTGAAAGGCTACGTAGGAAAAGGAAAAAAAAAATTATTTTAAGGCAATACCTCTTTGGCAATTCTCTTTAATTGCTCTGTCATAACTGTTCCCGTCTCGCGGACCATATTCGAGAAGTACCCATTCTCGTTCTGAAGTAACTCATGAGGATGACCAAATTCCACAGCTTCACCTTGATCCATAACTAGCACTTTATCACTATCCATGATGGTGTTAAGTCTGTGGGCAACGGTAAGGACTGTACAGTTCTTGAACTTCCTCCTGATAGTAGTTTGGATAAGAGCGTCGGTGGTGGGGTCGACGTTAGCTGTCGCTTCATCAAGGACCAGGACTTTATTATTCCGCACTATAGCACGAGCAAGACAGACTAGCTGGCGCTGGCCAGCACTGAAGTTGCTGCCACCGTGATTAACTTGGTGATCCAAGGATGGAACAGAATTTTTTAACTCAACTTCCTCCAGCGCATCCCAAAGCGCAGCATCCTCAAATTTATGAAAAGGATCCAAATTATCTCTCAAACTAGCAGAGAAGAGCACTGGCTCTTGCGGAATGATTGAGATCTTGCTGCGCAGATCGTGTAATCCAATTTTCTTTACGCTCACTTCGTCCAGGTAGATATCACCGTCCAATTTGCCTAAATGGAACAAGGCCGAGATCAACGACGACTTCCCAGCTCCAGTTCTACCAACTACACCAACTTTCATCGCCGGCCTGACAATCAGATTGAGATCCTTCAGTACAGGAGCATCGGTGTCCGAGTAACGTAGATATAGATGCTCGAATTTAAGTTGACCCTTGGAAGGCCAGGTCGCCGGTGGCTTGTGCGTAGGATGACTTTCAAACGGACCTTCCTTCTCCAATTTGGTAAACTCCAGGATCCTCTCGACACTTGTCATTTGACTCACCATCTCAGAACTCTGTCTCATACCATGCTGCAGCATACCACACAATATAAGAACCTGGGAAATTGCCAGACCGACGTTCCCGGCGAAGGTATCTCCAGTATCTAGTAAGATGAAGCTATATGTCACGACGGCAACGAACACGTTCGACACTACATCCAGCCAGAAACCAAAAGCTGTACTCGAAGCTATTAGTAAGTAGGTAGCACCAGTATGAACATCCTGGAATCCATCAAAATCCTTGAGCACCATTTCCTGAACTCTGGATGCTCTGATCGTTGCTAAACCTGACATGGAGGAATTCACGTGAGAGAAGACGGGACTCTTTGTCACACCTTCCAGTCTCTTGATATTCCAAGCTGTGGCCATATATATAGTTCGGATCTTCCAATAGAAAAATCCCATAACGGATATTGGGAATATCGCCCACCAATTAATTATCACCACTTGGAGCAAAATTCCTGTCATTACAGCAAATACTTGTATGGACTCTATTATTGTCGACGGCAGAATTTCATCCACTGCTCCTATGTCTTTTGAAAATCTATTAAGTATTCGGCCAGACGAATGTGAATCAAAAAAATGCATGGGCGCTTTCAATATGCACGAAAACATCAAGTCGTGCAGATTTCTACTAGCGTTCATGCATATCCTGTAGAAGAAAATATTTCTCAAGGTAGTTCCAACGAAACTTAGAGCAACAAATGCTCCATAGATCCATAATGCAGTGCTTGTATCCATATAAGAAATCTCAATAGGTTTCTTGGTCTAATGAAAATAAAAAAAAATAATGAAAGTAATTAGCAATATCTAACAAATTTCCAATGAATTGTCATTCATATTATCAATCGAAGTACGTACTGAATTGTTACTTTGGAGTTTTTCTGGCAGCGGTAAACCTTCCGAGGCATCATTAAATATTGTAGACAATTCATCAGCCCACTCCGTGGTAAGGCTGGTAACACTTTCGAGATTGTTCAACGATTTTGTAGAATTAAAACTTTCTTCAGTGATATTTTCCGTAAAAGGAGAAATTGCACTAATAATATCCAAAGTGTCATTAAACAGATTATTTCCAATATTATCTCTTGATAAGATTGACGGTATTATTGTTGTAGAATTAAGTGAGGATTCATTTAAATTTCTTAGGAATTCTGTATTGTACATTAATTTTAGCTCTTCTTGTCTTATCCTACAAATAGATATTTGTCATACATTTCGTAATCAGATAGTATGAAATTATTAAGTTCAATTGAAGTAAGTTATATAAAATTTACTTACCAATACGCTACCCAATAATCAGATCCACTGCTACCAAACTGTCCGAGTACGAGGAACATAATGAATAGCATCACAGCGAAAATCGAAGCCCCAGCTCTGATATATTTCCAGTAAACAGATTTGGACATTTCACCCTTGGCCATCAGCTCTTCGGTTTCCTGAGGCTCTTCCTCGTCCTCCTCGTCATCCACAGCTGAGGCATAGGAAACTTCGGATACCAAGCGTTTACGGAGAGAAACTTCACTTGGTTTCTCCTCCTGATCTTCACTAGTGATAAGTTTAGCAATATTCACACTGCTCTTTTGCAATTCTTCGAACGTACCTTGATTTTCGATCTGGCCCTTTACAATGAGAAACGCCAATTAAAATACTATACAATTACATGATCCATTATTCATTCCTATTTTTTATTTATAAATGCACATACGTTATTTAGTATGACAATCACGTCTGCATCCTTTAAGTACTGAACCTGATGCGTAACCAATATTCTGGTCTTGCTACGTAAGTATCCATTAATGCATTGATCAAATAGATGCTTCCCCACATGCGTATCAACAGCGGAAAGTGGATCATCGAGTAAATAAACATCAGCGTCTCTATACACAGCTCTGTAATGATAAAACAAATTATAAACACATGATATTACGTAAATACTGATAACATGATGAGGTTTTAACTTATAGATTACATTCTTCAACAAATACCTAACACTTGTTAGTCGATCATGAATTGTTATCAATAACATTGAATTACAACCTCGTGATTACAGGCCACTTCCCCTCAGACCTGTTTAAATATTAACCTGCTATATAAGTAGAAAATGAAGTGTGGTCGGCATAAATCAATTTTGTGTTGCATTCGAAGCTCAATAAATTAAATAAGATTCTAATTTTTTATATTATTATATTATATTTTTTTATGACAAACGACTAAAGCGCATGCGCAGTAATGTGGAAAGGTCAATTTTTAAATTTTCTCCCTAACAATCCTGAAGAAGACTAAAAAAATGCGAGGACTGTATCATCTAGTGCGATAATCACGTAGATTAGCAATCAAACTTATTGCAATTTATTACACTGTGTGACGTGATTTTTCGAATCAGAGTCCCAAGGCAGCTCCGGTTACCGATACAGATAACGTTCTCGATTTCTGGTTCCCTTCGGGTCGCCACCCTGCTCAGAAGCTACGCTCTCGGGTTGACTCGTACAGTTATGTCAAGGCTCTCGTAAGATTTCGTTATTGTTTAGTTGAGGTCGAGGTGCTCGAATCTGCCGCGGGGAGATAGGCTCGACGTTCCGAGTTGCCCGGCAGAGGAGACGACCCGACGGAGACGTCTCCACGGACCGGCAGAAGCCCGGGTGAGATACCGGCGCCCCGCTGGAGATGGGCAAAGGGCTGTAGAGCGGGCGGAGGTAGTTTTGATACGGTTAAGGGCAGGAGAGGAACCTCCTGCCCGAGTTGAGGATGTGGTGCTCAGCTGTGGAGGATCTCCAGAAGTTACGTACCGATTCGTTAAGGAACGCTCTCGATTTGGTTTAAAGGGACGACTAGAAGGAGATGGAAGAGTTATCGGTTATAAGGCTCTCGACCAATCAGAATGATTAGTTCTCGGA
>NW_014332849.1:197238-197495 GCF_000341935.2 Cephus cinctus
GATACAGTTCTCGGCCTCCACGGATTAGCTGCACCAGCTCCGGTGAGTCTCCCAATTTATTATTTGGTGAAGGGATCTCGATAGATAGTTAAGATTCGATCTGATACGTTCTCGGTTCGTCGCTCTCTGTCTCTCGCACTATTTGCCGGACTCTTACTCCGACCCTCTCTACCACAAACCTAGCAGCCTGAGCAGCCGACCCCAAAGATCAGCACCTACGGTTGCGTTTCTCGATTTTACGCGTCCCCAAAAATCGA
>NW_014332849.1:197757-219111 GCF_000341935.2 Cephus cinctus
ATGCACGAACGACGGGTGGACGGCCGAAGGTAACGTAGGTTGGTTCTCGAAGATAGTCGTTCTCATATGTTTTGCTATGGGTGTCGGGTCAAAAGTTAAGTTTAAAGAATTACGTTACAACTGTTATGTAAAGAATTAATGTTATAGAATGCTGACTAATTTTTACTGTTACTCATTCGCACGCTATTTCTAGTCTGTGTATGAATGTCAATGATGATCTTACGGGCATGATCAAGTGGTGGATTTTTGAGTAACCACGCAGGACTACAATATATATGATTGAATAAATTTTTTAAAAAAGTAGCTCTGATCGTACCTGGCTAAATTAATTCGAGCACGTTGTCCACCGCTTAGAGAATTACCTCGATCTCCTACGAACGTTTTATCACCCTGAGGGAACTGTTCAAAGTCTTTGACAAGAGCACAGACTTCTGTTACTTTTTTATATTTGTCTTTGTCGTATGGTAAGCCAAAGAGGATGTTATTCCTCACCGTGCCTAAAAATAGCCATGCTTCCTGACTAGCATATGAAACAATACCCCCTGCAATAACCTTTCCTTGGGATGGTTGTAGTTCCCCAAGCATCAATTGAAGGAAAGAACTCTGCAACCGAATAAAACAAGTAATAGGACATATTTTTAATTGTTATATATGCAGATACTACTTGTACAATATTTTTTAATTATTTATTTTCAAGTCCTTCTTGCATATTTACCTTGCCAGATCCAACTGGTCCCACTATCGCACAAAGTTTTCCCGGTGGAATTTTTAAGTTTACTTTGTGAAGGGTATTCGAGATTGATTTTTCCGTCCAGGAAGCCGTGACATCTTTCACTGTCACTCCGACTTTTTCATTGGAAGGTTGTGATGTTAATGAAGGCACATTTTCATCCAACATTAAAAAATCCTTCAAACAAAGTATCAGATATTCTTATTAGTTTAATAGAAGAGTCTTATTTGTTTAGAACACTACTATAAATTCAGTCCACAACTGTTACTTTGGTATGTCATAAATATTACAAGGCACAATAATCAGTTAAACAGTATTACTAAGAGTAAAAGTCATGTTTACACAGTTGTAAATACAGAGTGAATAAATTTTAGTATTTGCCCAGTAGATATGTTAATAAGAAAGTTTGAAGTCTTTTGCCTATACCATCCCAATAAGAAGTTACTCAATTTAAGAAATCAGCATTATATACACTTACGGACTACGGATGACTACGGATGTTTTGAAAATAATTTATATTAATCTATTAAACAATAAAGCTTGTTATCATTAACAAGTTATGAATATGGCAGTAAAGAGATTATTCTCTATTTTTAGTCAGAATCGATTTCATTAAATGTCCAGTACAATCGATTGGCAGAAATAGTACTCTAGAAATTAACTGAGTGACGCACGAGTTACTGAAGTGTGGTTCATATAACTATAATCAATTGGTGTATAGACAAGTCAAACTTACTTGTAATCGCTTGATAGAAACTAAGGCTTCGGCACTTGATGATACTGCCAGAGGATAAAAAATAGCCATAGTTGCTTGAAGAATATTGAAGTATTGTGCAATTGAGAAGGCCTTATCAGCTGATATAACGTTACCCATTAGAGCGTATGTCATTAGGGTAAAAAAAAGTGTAGTTCGTTCCGTGAACACAAAAGTTGCGAGATTGAAACCTTTTAAGTAAGAATTCAAAGTGAGAACCTTGACTTCATATCTGGAAGAAATAAATAAGATACATAAAAATTATAAACATTTGGAGTGAACTCAAACAAAAAAATATTTGTTTTCCTCCGTTAAGAATTTCTATGCTGATTATAATCAGCTTGGCATATTTAAGCCTGATCGTTATCATCCTATTTTTTTAATCAATAAAATTCTACTCATATTAAATTTGCAATGTTATGTAATACCTTTAAGCTTTAACTGCATATAAAATTTAGAGTTTCCCAGTGGCCCAACAAAGGCCAAGTGCAGATTAATATCTTTAACATGACGTATAGTTTCAAATGCATTCTGTGGTTATCATAGTCATATCATGACACACGTAACTAATAATTAATGCAAACTTCTAGATCAATGAATGTATCAATACCTACATTCTAGCCATTGACACAAGCTTCTCAAACGGTTTCTCCCAGGTGTACATTTTAATAACCTGAATTCCACCAATAATTTCACTCATTAGCCGGACTCTTTCATCTGTTCTGAGAGCAATTTTTAATCGAAGCTTTGAGGTCCACTTGCTCATATAGCCTATAGAACAATTGTATTATTGTAAGGTGATAGTTGTGTTAATAGCATAGAAAACGATATGGGGAGAGAATAAGAATAAGTTCGACAGGAATAATGGTCGTAATTATTATTAAGCGACACAATGCTGACCTTGTACTGGAATTGTTTGACAAGTGATCAAAACTAATCCGGCTAGAGCAGCAATGCCCACACTTTGCCATATAAAAAAGCCAATTAACATTGCTTGAATTGGCATTATCCAAATATAATGAAGAAACATGAACAGATTATCGAACCTAGCTACGTCATTTGATAACAAATTTATTACTTGTCCTCCAGCTGTTCTACCGACAGCCGATGTTGATAGACGTAGAATCTAAATAGAAAATAGAAATGTAAATGAAATATTACGTGGATCTATGCAATGCTGATTATTTGTATTTAATATCAATCAAAATCAGATATCACTCACTTTTCTATAAATTAATGAAGAACACGCCACACGAACTCTCATACCGATTAATAATTGTCCCATATTACAATGGTGAGACACAAAGGTATATATTATTGCCAGTACTATGACAATAGTGGCATAAGTGTATGCTCTTTGGGGGGTAGAGTCTGACCCAGGCGTAAAATGTGATATTAAAAGACTCAAAGCATGAGGCTGTACTACTCTGCAATTAATATGATTGATTATTGTATTAAGTGAAGTTTGAAGATAATCATATAGGATGACAGTTATAAGAAACTTAAAGAGCAATTAGTACCTTATTACACAAGATAATAATAAAATCCATCCTCCATAGTACATGTATGACCAAATGAAAGTCTTGATAAGTGCATTGAGTAGTTTTGGATTCCGCTTTTTCTCTTCTGCATTTTTCAGCTCTTCATTCCAATTTCTGTAACAGGGTCAACCAAATGTCATTTCTGTTTGATAAAGTATCACGATATAAGATACAGTATTACATCAGTACTGACCGTTCTAATTTATTTCCAAGACGTTCGCTGTGGTCCCTTGGTAGTGCATTGTAAAGATTTTTCACCTCCAAATCATGATTCCTTCCATAAGAAAAGAGAGGCTTTAACCACCTTATATGAAAAAACAAATTTATGATTGAAGAGTTATTACTTGATACAATTAGTCCTTTATGTATTTAATTATTATTACAATATAGAGTTCCACTATGTCATTATACAATCTAGTATCACTTAAAAAACTGAATGACTTGCAATTAATAAGATTGCTTGACCAAAATAAATTTACTTCAAGCTCTGGTTCAAATAAAGTGATGACTCATAAAATGAAACAGAAATTATATAAATTATCTCAACTTGATCCTGTTTACAGATCTGTGTCATGTGGCTATTGATTAACTTAAACTAATGAATTGACAAAAGGGATATATATATATATATATATATATATATATATATATATATATATATATATATATATATATATATATATATATATATATATATATATATATATATATATATATATATATATATATATATATATATATATATATATATATATATATATATATATATATATATATATATATATATATAATTTATATCAAACTTATTAGTCTGGACCATTATGAGACAATTTCTTAGTAGAAATTATAAAAGAGCAAAGCCTTGTAAAAATATTTAAAGATTAAAACATATTTATTCTTAAACCTAATATAATACAGACAATTTATAGTCACAGATAATAAGTCTTTAAACAATAAAAAATGAGTTAGACAAATTCTACAGTGTGCCTTATAATTCTTCAGCAAATAACAAGGCTCCATTAACAGTCTCTGATATCTATTATGATAGTAAAATCTACAAGAGTGAATAAAATACTTTATTTGTTTCACTGTTTACAGAGCTTAAGGATGAACCTTACTCGATTTTTAAACAGCCAAATTTATCACACGGATAATAAAAATCGGTAGAAATCGTGAGTCGAAAAGATTTTGAATCCGAAAAATTTGCAATCGAATCCTTTCGATAGAATCTAACAAATCTAATAAGCATAAGATTCACCCGAACCAGATTTTATCGAAAAATTTCGATCAATGCAGTCATTAATTATGTTCATATATATTTTATCCATTATGTAAAGATTAATTAGGAAATTGGACGAAGGCCGACACGTTCTCGGAAGGCTTCGATTGAGATTGATTGGGATCAATTGCTCGACTGAAAAACTTTTCAATCACGAGATTGTTCCGTACAGCGATTCTTAGCGTTTTCCCTTGTTCATGTGATGCATGTTGTGTCAAAATCGATTATGGTTTCTCTTAAGAAAACTTCTAGAAGCATCAAGTGCTAAGATCTGTATTATGTCCTGATAATAAGATTTCCATAAATCACCATAAATATGGAACATTTGTTAAAACCTCGAATGTATATGAATATACACGAACAAAAATGGATATTGGTTATATACTGGTATATACAAAGAACAAAAGAAGGATAACAATGAGAGCAATGAATGATATACTCAGTTTGATAATACATATATGATTATTATTTAATAACATAGGCATATCATAAACAGCTTATAGTATGCAACATAAAAGCATTAGAGAGATATGCAAAAAAAAGACTTCCATAAAGTATCTAAATAATGGGAAACTATATCTTAAGATTACAAAATTCTTTTCCACAATGGTTTTATAAATTAACTTTGAAACAACGAGCTTCAAAAGTATAGTGACTGAACGTGACGTAATATAAGTTGAACAAAGGTTCTCACCAGAATATCAATCTGCTAAAAGGATTAGCATCGTTTATGGGATTCGGGTTATTGAACTTTTTGCTACTGTCCATCTTCAGCTACGGTGCGTCATACAGAAAAGAATATAATTTATTTTTTTTTAACAGAGGTGTAAAACTACAGTTACACTAGCATTTTATGCGAATTAACCTCAACTCCACCACCGCCAGCGTGAACCCTCATACACAACACTCGGCAACCTTAGCAAGACTGACCAAGCCTGACCATTATAGGCTGGTAGCACTGTGTAGAAAAATCGAAATTTGTAAAGTGGCGGGGGTAATGGCACGTGTCGTTGTAACAGAGATCTCATTGGTCAAAAGAAACGCTATCATATCGTTTCCGCCAATCAGCATTCAATAACTAAGATCCTAATCACTGATGATCATCTGGAGTCTGTTCTTTTATCTTTTACAATAAGTGGTGTAAGTGAAAATGATTTGTTATGAATATTGTAAATCTTATAAATCATTAGGTTTGTTCCTCGTTACCTAAACTTTCTTCACTTTTCAAAAATGCAAGTTCTCATTGGTTACTTTAAAATATCATTCAACAGGAATTTGCACTTTTCGAAAAGTGCAGAAAGTTAGGTAACGAGAAAAAAACTACGTCATCGTGACTTATTATTTATGTGGTCAACTTACTGTAAACTGAGGACATCTTCCCAGTACACCCAAAGTACCCGTTACATATCGGTAATGTGACAATTTATTACTCAGGGACATAATACTTATGTACACAAGTTGTTTTTTATCAGTACTATACTCTTGAGAATGAAATTCGAGCATTATCGATATATACAGACAAAATCGTGTCTCTTTCGTAATGTATCTGATAAGCATTAGCAAGGATAAAATCGTGATTGCACAATTTGAAGTAAGACTTTAAATTAAGCGTATAAAAAATTCACTCGGGTATGGTTGTGTCTCAATCGATTGTATGTAGTTTAATAGAGACTGGTAGAGACACATAGTTTAGTAGAGATTGATAGAATATATCCGAAAGTAGTTAATACGTAATAATGATAAATTTAATTGTAATTAAAGAAATTCAATATTCCTTCGCTTACAATATGTCATCAATAGAAAGGTTTTTAGTATTTATATCTTTTCGTTATTTTCAGTACTCGAAAATGTTGAAGCACTATATGCATTTATTAGGAATCATTGCTCATAATAAATTATAATTAATTAAACTTATTATCGACCACTCACCGGTTAGAATGATTTCAAATTCAATAGTCTCATTTTTATGAATTTTGACATATCGTTTTTAGAAAATAGGCATCTTATTGGTTGGTATAAAATTGTCCAATTCAATTTGTCTGTACAGATCGTGTCAAAAGGTGTTTGACATTTCCAGCTGTCACAGGAAAAAGCAAATGGCGTAACTGATTGTTTACATCAGCGTAGATAAAATAGTAAAAACATGCTTGTCATCCTTATATAATATTTCTGCAGGAGCATGTAATCAGATGGTGTATAATTGATCTTGTAATAGTAGAGTAATAATTTTATACTATTTAAAAAAAATAAGTATGGCTTTTTCATTTAGAGCTGGCACC
This sequence comes from Cephus cinctus, assembly GCF_000341935.2. Classification (NCBI taxonomy): domain Eukaryota; kingdom Metazoa; phylum Arthropoda; class Insecta; order Hymenoptera; family Cephidae; genus Cephus; species Cephus cinctus. The sequence continues at coordinate 204,341 of NW_014332849.1, forward strand.
AATTGGTGTCATGATTTTCCAAAACTTGCTAGAGAATCAGGATTTTATTTTAACATGCACAGAAGTCGAGTCCGCGTTGACTGGAATCGAATAAGTATTTATCACGAAATTTTATTTATAAAGATTTTTTATATCTAAAAGAATTCTAATCGCAGTGAATTTCTTTTAGGTTCTATTGATATTGATAGAGTCATCCGAGAGAGAGATTTTTCAACTGTCGATGAGAATGTTAATAATGTTGTTGATTACTGTTTAGAAAGTGAATATGACGTGAAGATTTTGGATCCAAATTTTGTGAAACTCTTTCGTATAGCGCAGCTGGCAGTAGAGTATTTATTGTACTGCAAACAGTATTTGGATCATAGCGTTGTTATCTTAAAGGACGAGCTAAGATCAAAACTGGAGGATAATGCAAAACTAAAGAAAGATAACCTCTCTTTGGAGGAAACTGTTAAAGATTTACGAGAGAAGCTAAGAATCATTGAGACTAAAATTGGTGATTCACATGGAGAACTTCACAAAGTATTTATTTTCTGTTCTTTCATTACTTTGTACTAAGTCAATTACTTTTTGTAATAATTAGCATGGTACTAGAGCCATTATCTTGAATTGTGTGGTGTAAGCTATTATTCAAAGTAGGGTTTATCCTAATGATATTCCAAGTTGCATAATAAGTGCTGTCTCATTTTGTTAACGTAGTTCCTGTAGTGTTGATATGTAAAATAGACATTTTTATTTTCTAATGATATTTGAAATTTCTGTCTAGTGTCCACACTGTACAAAAACATTTATTTCTGCGATTTTTGTGGCGGCACATATTGCACGTCGCCATCCGAACTTAGCAGAGCCGAATATCACCAGTTCACCAGTACATGAGCAATATCGAATGGAAACAGAGAAACTGCATAATGAAATAAAAACTCTTAAAGAGAGGCTTAACCAGACTGAAAGAGTTATCAGATATGAATCTGATAAGAGTTTAGAGGGTCTCAGAGCTGAACGCGAGGAAAGAATGAGAATCACAAAAAATGAATTGCAGACAGAAGACAGGGAACGTGATATAAGATTAGAGGAGCAACATAGAAGATATCAAGATGAGATAAGCAGTCTGAAAAGTATGCTCTTCAATGAGATCCAAAGTTTGAAGCAAAAGGATAGAAACTTTACTCCGATGAGAAACTATGAAGATGAATTCTCCAACAATCATATTAAGGAATTGGTTCGACAACAGGAGAAAGAAATTCAAAGGTTGCGTGACCAACTCCAAGAACGTTTAACTCCAGACGTGGAGAATGTACAAGATAAACTCCAGGCTCAGGAGCACTATTGGACATCTAAATTACAGCATTTGGAAACTCGTCATCGAGAAGATATTGCAAATCTATTATCCCAGTTAAAATTAACTCAGGATACAGCTCATCATATCAGGGAAGAATACGAGAAAAAAGTGGATGAATTGGAGAAACTTTCTAAGAGTCAGTCACAGATACTTTCAGTCCAGGGGGAACAGTTAAATAATATTTCTCGGGAGATTCAAGATGCTCATAGGACTCAACAAGGATTGGATAAAGCAGAAAAAGATCGGGATCAGAAATTCAATAAACAGAGGATAAGATACAGTAACAGTATCAGAGAGCGAAAAAAATCTCTGATAGATACTGATGTAGTTTTGGAGAACCTGGAGACTCCTTCTAGTCAAGATTCCCAAGGGAAGAAGGTTCCCCGGATCTCACGGAAACAGTTTTTACAGGATGACTCAAACCTTATAAAGAAATATGAGAATTCTGATATGGAGTCTGGAAATGATCGCAGTCAAAGGATATCGGACAGTGTGGGTAGATCTCGAAATATTGTCGAGGACCTAGACTTGAATTCTATAAGGTCAAGTCGGCATGAGACGGTCTCTCAGCACAGTCCTAATAGAATTAGTTATAGAGAAGATATTGTTGAAACGTTTAGAGCTAATGATGACAAGCATCAGATGCATAAACATAATAGAAATACTTCCTTGGCTCGGTTGAGCAACAACGGCAACAATTTGAAAGCAGAGCAGATAAGTATGAAGGAATATGAATCAAAAAAGGAAAAGCTGGACAGGGTACCTTTGGAGAAGTCCATGCAGGATGAGAAAAAATGGAAAAGCTCCACAAGTGAATCAAGTGAAAGTCGACCTGAGAGTGAAGAAGATTCAGAATCTGAAGCAACGGAATCGGAAACTAATTCGGAAAGTAACTCTCAGAGCGGAAGTTCTGAAGAGAGTTTTGTTGGAGAAACTCTTGGAAAAAATTGTACAAATGACGCACAAGAACGCGCTCTGTTATTACCAGAAGTGCGTGAAAACATATTAGGCTTATTCCAAAGTAAATTAAGGGATTTAGGAATTGATCCTGAATGGAATGGAATTCCTAGAGCTACGTACAAACAGAAAATGGACATCGTAAAACATCATCAAAGTATAAACGCCAAGGTAAATCAACAACGGTATAATAAATCTCATAAAAATAAATGAATAAAATTGGCTATAATTTTTCTTTACAGAAATTCACCAAATATGAACAAATTAAACATAAAATCGTTCAGGAACTTACGCAGAGACTTACAATCAAGAAAAAGAAATCAAAAAATATTGAAACATCAAAAAAATCACCGTTAAATAAATTAATGAACAACGTGAAGACAAAAGCGATGAATGCATTGAATTATCAAAGAGATGGCAGAAAAAACGAAGGTACTAAAATAATATGATATTAAATTAATGGTAGTATAAAATATATATATAAATCCTTTTACAGATACTCGAGTACCAGTTTTGAAGTCGCATATTAATTCTACACGGGAGACAATGTCAAGGCAAAAAGGCCGTCTAGACTTATTGCCAAGAAAAATGAAAGACACAGACATACGTAATATCGAACAACAAAGGGTTCGTGACTCATCTCAGTCGTCAAGAATTTTGGAAAATATCTCTTCCGCATCTGATCGTGGAACAGTATTAACATCCAGAACGAAAGTTATGCAAAGTTTTAGGGAAAGTCCTTCCAAAGATGGAAAACCAATATCGCGCTCTTACGAAAGTGTCAAAGAATTTTTGAAAGAATCTAAAAATTCGAAAACCCCTTTCGAATTAACAGGTATTAAAGTGACTTCAACGCCCAATAAACATTTAGTGAACATGATGCAAGAATCTTACGCAACGAATACAGATGAATCTGATAGTAAAATATTGGGAGATGAAAAGGCGAGAAGTTTACCAGTTTCGCCAAAAGGAAACAAGAGTGTTTTAAAATCAGCAACTGGTTCGGTAGGCAGCCTTGTTAAAAAAAAAGTTATTTTTGATTTGGAAAAAGAAATTCCAGAGAAGGATGAAGTGAGGAAGAAATCGTTGGGCAAATTATTTCCTGAATATGATGTAGAAAAAAGAGATATTGATGAGGATGAGGATTGGAATATTTCTAGGTATATATAACGATCAAAAAATTCAAAAGCAGTGTGTACAATTAATAAATTTTCAGCATCTCGGATGAAAAGGATCAGACACCTCTTGAATCTTCAGCAAAAATTTCGGAACAACGTATCCTTCTGAAATCGCATCAGAGTGAAAAAATTGCCCAGATATCAAAGAAAATTGAAGAGCAAGTAAGTGATTCTTTGTTTTTTAATTAAAATTATAATCAATTATCTTTCTAATAAGACCAATTATTTTCAGTTAAGTTTGTCAAGACGAAAACCAGTGGGAGCAATAGAAGCCATGCTTTCAACGAAAGCAAAATTAGAAGAATCAAAGGATAATAATCAATATTTAAGTTCTATGAATGTAGCTAGTTTAATTTTGGAAAGTCCTGCTGTTCGCTCACCAGGAAGATTTGGAAATAGAAATGAAAAATCAGCACCACAGCCAGCACCAAGAGCAGGAAAAAGTGCAGAATCACTTTCGTTGACATTGGAAAATAATAAATTATCCAAATCACAAGATTCCGATCTTGAATCTGATATAGAAGAATTATTACAAATGGACTAAGAAATGGGATGCTTAATGCACAGAGTACAAACTTTTTGAAAAATAATTGTAGTCATAAAATTACAAACTCTTGTGCCTTTGCATTGCAGCTGTTCTTGTCTTGGTATATAATGAGTAAAATAGAGAAAACTCCACACAAATATTTATACTTATATAAGTTTTATTTTTGTATTACAACATATGTAGTATGGTAATATCAACAGTATATACGTGCATTTCTGTTGTCAAATAAAAAAATTATTTAAAAGTGTACAACTTTTATTTTGCTACAGTGCTTGGCGCATGACACTACGTACAAGAAGAAAATGGAAGCTGTTGCAATATGGCGGAATGGGAGGAATTTATTCCGTTGGAGGAACTTTCAACCTGGTGTATCTGAGAAAGAAAGAGATTTTCCGATCCTTGAAGATTCGCCGTCTTAAAGGGAAGTGATATAACTGAGATAATGCACGATGGAGAAAAATATAAATGAGCTCAAGTAAACTGTGAAAGTATGAGGAGGCTAGTGTGTTTTGACAAGCCAGGGCTGTACAAAATTGAGATTATTAAGAAATATTAAGATCCAAGTCTCTCACGGTTGTATTTTTCATACAATAATTTACATGTTCCTTTAAACAAATTCGTAACAATTAATGGATTAAAAAAGGAAATTAAATGTTTTCAAAAAGTACTGTTGCACTGCCCCATGAGAAAGGTACAATAGGACATGTATCACTTTTATTGTTAAAGATTTATAAAAATCGTATTAAAGAAGAAAGTACAAAGGATGGATTTCTAAGCATTAGCCTAAGGTTATCAAAAAATATTTAAGTTGAATTAGTATCATGATACTATTACTATAGGTTAAGGTGAACATAATGACTACGCCCAAGCTGATTTGCCTTGTATGTGAGTTAAATCTGGAAGATACCAGCTGTACAAATGTCTTCTATACGTCTATGCCACGAAATGGAGAATTATTAGCAAGTTTTGTGCAGCGTGTTTTGCAGTCCACTGAGTCTGGTCTACGTAGCTCATATGTCTGTTCAAGATGCCATCATCTATTCCAGATGCTGGAACAAGCACAATGGACTGTCGCAAATATCCGCTGTGAAATACTCAAAGTGTATAATTCTGACAGTGAGAAGAAACTTCAAAGTAATTCTTCGTGTGAAGAAATCGTCACCCAAGATAAAATCTTTCTGGAGAGTTTGGTGGAAGATAAATTAGACATTAATGCAACATTACATAGTGAACCGAATGTATCAGATCTCAGCACATTTACTCAGGAACCCCAGCAAACTTCAGAACAACATGTAGCTATTGTAGATGATCAATTGATAAAAGAAAGCGAAGAGACTTTTGCAAGAGTCATCAATGAATCTTCATTGCAAAAACATTTACAAGACACATTAATTCTAACACATGAAATACAGAATAGTAATTCTGATAAACTAAAGAGACTGAATACTGATAATAATAAGAAGTCCATTGAGAAAGAGTTTCTGAATAACAATCATACAAATTCTTTTGATTCGAAAGAAGATGACTTTCACACGTTTAAGGAATCGTCGAATCTATTAATTGATAAAAAATCTATTTTAAGTCGTCATGAGAAAATGGCTCTTTATAACAAACAGTGTAGAACTTGTAGTAGATTATTTAAATCAGCCACCGATCTCAAGATTCATATAATAAAACACGGTGGTTCTCGTCCATATTATTGTGAAAAGTGTAGGGAGCGCTTTGAAAGCATCTCCTTGGCAAATATTCATGCCATGGACATCCATGTAAACGAGAAGGATATTATCGTGATCGCGACAGAACCATGCCAAGGAGAAACAATAGATTTTACTCAGGACGATTGTATCTTCCCTGAAGAAGTGTTACGCATGTCAGAAATGGAGGAACAAGATGACTTTGAGTGGAAGGAATCTAGCGAATCTTTAACAGAAGTCAAAGAAAATGCAGAGAGTCTAAAACGTATGTAATAACAAAACTTACAATATTTTCAAGAGATCTTAATTTATCTGTGCAACTTAAAACAAGCTTCTATTGAATATTGTCAGGTAATGATAGTACTCTCGACCAGGAGTCTGCTAAACAGAGGTCTGAATATCGCAAAGCATCTCGGAAGTCTGGCAGGATTTCTAAATACAGTTTAAAACCTTTAAATCATCTGTGTCCTACCTGTGGAAAAAAATGGAGAACCTCAGCTGAGTTAAAAACTCATATGAAATCCCACTCTAGCCTAAGGCCATACATGTGTGAAAAATGTGGTCAAGCGTATAAACACCGTCACGCACTTGAAATCCACGTGGGGATGCATAACGGTATCAATCCTTTTCAGTGTAGCTTCTGTAACAAGTGTTTCACTCAGAAGGGCGCCCTGATGAGACACTTACCAATTCATACTGGAGAAACACCATACCAGTGTGAATTATGTGGGAAAAGATTTGTGCATCACACGTCATACAACATGCATGCTTTATCACATACTGGACAAAAATCGTATAGATGTCACGTAAGGAAATCATAGTTTTATAAATAATTAAGTTATATTATCTATTGTTTGATATTTCTTTTACAGGTTTGTGATCTTTCCTTACTATCCACATCACATCTGAAACGTCATATGCGAGTTCACACCGGTGAAAAACCATACAGTTGTTCTTTATGCGGAAAACGTTTTGCGGAACGGTACAATCTATTCGCTCATCAGAAGATACACGACCCTGCAGAGATAACAGCCAAGGAGGCTAAAAAGATGCAGTATAAGTAAGAGGCGCCACGGCTTACTTTGAAGAAGAGTTTAGAAGCTGGATTAAGTCCTACGGATATTCCAGGTGTGAATTGTGTTCAGCACAATTTGACAAAAGGCAAAAGCTTCAAGATCATGCGAAGCTACATACGAAGAGTGACAGTGACGTCGAGCGGATTGATACCCACAAGATACTGGAGCTGACGAGATTTTATACGGGTCAGAATCAGGAATCCATGAAGGAAGGAGGAGACTGGTCTCAGGATTGTTACTCAAAGGCAGAAAGGATCCCTGTTCTTGCCAAGGTAAATCAAAATCACGTTCCTTTAACTCAAATCGGTACTAATTCATATAATCTAGCGGTTGACAATCATAGAACCTTGTTGGGTATTGAATATGATAGGAATTTGTTAGAAAATATCTCCACCGCGAATCAAGTTCCTACGGGGAGCACAGAAATTTGATACAAACTTTTTTGCCATAATATTATAGCAAAGAAAAAGGATTAAAAGTGAATACACGTTTAACTTATTGCCGAACTCTTTCGGTTCAGTTATTTTTGATGTGGTTATTCATACGAGACATGTCTTGAGCGTGGATATTTGGACATTCGAACGACTTTTGTCTCGAAAATTTGTGTGACTGGTTCATGTAAAAAAGGGAGAAGATAGAACGCGATAAGGGGATATAAGATGTTTTATTTCACGCATATTTTTGTAAAATTTTCTCTCAAATTTTGCGTGAAACTTAAAAGAAAATCTTACATCTCTTCGATCGTGTTCAATCCCCCGCCTTTTTTCTGAATCACACATTCAACCACGAAGCTCGTCAACGTGTTTAGAATGCTTGAGATACGTTTAATGTGAATAGCCAAGATATTATTTTAAATATAAATAAAATGTTCCTCAGGTTATAGTTATAAGTACGTTAAGTAATCACGATTTTTCACGAAAATTTGTTTAAATCTTTGAAAACTGATTAAAAATAAAGGTATGAATTTAATTCATTTTAGAAGACGTAAGACAATGTTAACTTATAGTTCATACTCTGCAGTAATGAAATAATTAATTACTGGTACGTATTTTCTATTTACGTATCTCTAAGAATTTGAGTATATTTTCTTAACAAACAAAATCGATTTGTATAATGGATTGTTTATAAGTTGTTTAATAATAAACAATTGAAATATGAAATACAAGAAATATATTTCAACTGTAGCCGGCTTTAAAAGATAATCCACTCAAAAATGGGATTCCATATTGAAAAAGAAATCTTTCTCCTGCAGAGTCATTTGGGCATCCATTACTTCATTCGAAGATGTCAGACCATAGGATGTGCTCAAAGTTTTCTGTTGCATCTTTCCCGTGGATAATTGCCTTGAACGCAAAATATAATCTCAACAATGGAATCAATAACTTCGTAGTACATTCAGACTCCCCCGGTTAACGCTATCCTGTTCAATTCTGCCTCATTATAACGCGCCTTTGTAAGTATTATATTACCTGTATCCCGGTTAAAACTCTTTTGTTTAACGCGCTATATTCTAAGAGAGTATCCTGACCGTTAACCGGGTCTTACTGTACTTAAGTACGTAATTAGTACATACTCTTGGAATTGATTTGTTATCAAAGTTATTTTGTTGTTGATTAACTCCTGTGGTAACTTGTCACTTGTGAAGTCATATCTTGGCTTTCGGAGAGGATGATTTATATAGACTTCATAAATAAAATCCATCAGGGAGTTGAAGGCGTTTTTAAAATCATCCACAAATAACTAATCAAATAATTAACGTTACTTCAAATACCCATACGATAGTGAATACAAAGGACAATAGCAACTACGTACAACTAGAGAATAAAATCCAGGATTATTTAAGTGGTGATCAATGTACATTCTTCTTGAGGCTATAACAACTTTCACAAATTCATCTTTTAAATTGTCTGGGTGATCCACTTTCTTCCTAGGCTGAATATATAGATTAATCAGACATAAATTTTACGTTTGAGTTATATTTAAAGAATAATTTTTTTTCTTTGAATATTTACTGCATGTGGAATGGATTCTTCACTCGAATCCTCATCAAGCTCTTCAATTGGTACAAATTCAGCATCTTCGAATTTCATTTGACTCCGTCTTAACAATACTTTTTCACGTTGCTTTTTGCGTTTTGAATCTTCATCTTCTATTATTATATTGGATTTCTCATCCAGAAGAACCTTCAATTCTGAATACTTTTGAAATTGTTCCTCCGATGTTTGGACTGGGCCAACAGTATGTGTTATATCGTCTTGTTGTTCACCCCTAAACGTAATATGTTTCTTCTCTTCCAATTCTAATTGACTTCTAGTTACTGTTACTTTTGGTAATAATGTTTGACTCTCCAGTATAATATCTGTTGCGGTAGCTCCAGTGCCTTGTGGTCTTACCCATATACCATATGTTGGTAGATCAAGGTCTTCAATAACCTTTACAATGAAAGGAAAAGTATGTTAAATTAGTCGACATTAGTTAAAGCAGTAGAAGATTTTCATAAAAATTATTTTCTCACATCATTTACTATCTCAGTAATGAAGTCCATTTTACTCAGACTAGATTCCACACTATCAATACCAACTCTACCGCCTATTTTAACAGCAAGAAGATTCTCCACGCTATCCTTCATCCACGTGAATATTTCAAATTTGTCTTTTATCCATTGACGATGTAAATCCTCATCTTTTGTAAGAACCATTACCATTTTCGTATTTGCATAGCGACTCTCCATTTGTATTGTGGCAAAGAGATCCATTTGCGTTATACCAATTTTCTTCTCAGAAGCGACCAAGGCTATTTCATTAATATCTGCAGAATTGTTAGAATTCTATACTTTAACTCTCTTCGAATTGTAAAACATTATTATATTTTATACTTACGAAATCCATAACTATGTCCCAATAATTCTTGAATTGCAAGGAATTCTCCTCTGCGTACCATTTCATTAAAATCTTCACGTTTTACAAAGTGAAAACATTCCATATCTTCTTCACAGTCTGGACCATCGCGGGTCGTGTGATTTCTACAGAATCTGACCTGTCATTAACTTCTCGTATATTTATGATCAACAATGCTTTTATAAATCATCTAGTTATTACCCTCTTGGGAAGAGCGTTCGCTATTGTCTTAGCCAGTAATGTTTTCTTCACTGTCGATGGTCCACTCAGAATTATTATAGGTGGACTAACCTCATCGTAAGGACTAACATGCATATCAATTTTTGGTATATTCAGTTGTTCAAGTAAGACTAATTTTGTTACGTTGCGAGCAGATATCAGCTCAACTGATGGTGCAAACATCTCTGCAGCAGAAACCTGAAGAGTATGGAGAACTCAAGAAAACAATCTTTGATAACATTTATTGATTGATTACTGATACCTTTTCAGTAATGGAAACACCAGCACCATCCACATACATAACACTGGGCATTGTGAATAAAAGTACGTCTCTATAATTTGGCCACTTTGTACATGGATTACCTCTGAGATCAACCTCATAAACAAAACTTTTCAAATGAGAAACTTCCATAAGGTCAGCTATCTTGTTATACTTCAAATCTATAAGACGTAGACCATATGCGCCCTGGAAATATATTGTTTTAATTTTTCTTATTCTTATTTTTGATCTAATACTAAATATCAAAGAGAATAACTTTAAAGAATTCTAATGTCATAATCTTATTGTGCCCCATTATCAAGGTACGAAGATTTGGTAATGTCTTTATTCCATCCTCTGGATCCCGTGACACAAAACTGCTTATACAATTGTATTCCAGATTCAATTCCTGTATATTCATCTTATCTAAATTTTCTACTACCTCAATAAGATTGTAAGACAAATTCAGATAGTGAAGATGCCTGTAATCGAAGTAACGCTTGACATTGTCTTATGCAAGAAAAAATAGTATGTGCTCACTTTAGATTTTGTAATCCTGTTATATTCTCAATGGCATTATGAGAGAGATCGAGCCTGACTATACTCCAAAATTCGCTGAGGTCATCTATTACTGTTATGTCATTATGAGATAGGTTGACATAGGTCAGGTACCACGGTGGCGAAAATCGCAAAACATTTTGAAGTCTATTATGTGATACATTAAGATACATAAGATAAGGAATATCACTGAGTGCTGTTATGTCTGTAAGATTGTTGTAAGATAAATCCAAGTATTGGATATAACGATGATAACGGAGAATAGAAATATCCCTTAGATTCTGCTGAAAGAAAAACTTGACGATGATAAATAAATAATTGTCATTAAAGAATCTTTACCATTGTTTTTAACTGGCATTTACTCAAAACGTACAATCCATTTTCAGGAGATTTGCTTAAAAATGTTGAACATGCACCAACTACTCTATCGGAGAGGATTCCTGTGTATTCTGAGAAACTCAATTCAAAATCTTGAATGGTTTTGACTTTTATTACAGGAGCATTATCATCATCCCAAAGTCTCATATGTAAAGCGAAACCACCCCATTTACTGTCTATTATCGTTTGTCGTTTATCATATTCAATTTTGCAGGAACTCCAACTGTAGTTCTCTAATGAGGATGTGGACTAGGAGAAATACGAAATCAGGATATAAACTGTGTATTATGGTTGCAAGTTCTGTAACTAGAGTACTTCATTAAAACTTGATGTGAAAGAGATGCTGGAATTTTCTGATGAACTTGATAGCAAATCATATATTCCAAAATCTATTGCATCAATCGAGTAGTTTTCTGTTCCATATTCTCGCTTCTCTGTACTAATGATCTCATTATTTATTGGTATCGTGCTTTCTCTGCTGGATCCAAACAACAGGAGGTCCTGTCATTCCGAAAATAATTAGAATCGAACTTTGTGCTTTACTTAAAACCACCCTTTTACCTGATCTTTATATTTCAGAGTACTACTCCTAGAATTATTTATTGAAACAGAATTCTTTTCCATTTCTTAAATTGCACAATCAAACACAAAACCAATTCGTTGCACTATTTACTTCAAAATTAAGTAAACAAATGAGCGTTAGATGAAAGTATAATAATAGAACGCTAAAGGAAAACAAGATTCAAATATCAATTCTTCAATTTCAATATGCATCTCTTTTATTTGTACGCGATTAGTACAATTTACAAGCACATCCGTATATTAATTTTTGTTAATGAAGTCTCTATAGTTATTTCACAGCAGCCAGTTTCTTAAGGGCTACGTTTTCTAAAGAGAAATGATGCCATCCGTCTTTTTCGGTCAAGTCAACAGCTCCCATACTTTTGTAGAATTCTCGTGCGGGATTCCAATTCAGGACGGCGAAATCCAGCCTGCAGCAATTGCTATCCGCAGCTTTCTACACAAAAAAAAATACAACGTGGAATTAATAATAAAAATTTTTTTTTAAATATATATGTATACCAAAATTTACCTTGACAACTGTTTTAAAGAGGCTACTACCTACGTGCTTCTTGCGAAATTCAGGTAAGACATACAAGTCTTCCAGATACATTGCTTTACCGTTCCAGGTTGAGTACGTATAATAATACACAGTATATCCAATTATTCTCTCAGATGCTGTGGCCACATAGCAATAGAATAATGGCCGATCAGAATTGAATCCATCTTCCTCAAGAGCTGTAACGTGAACGTGAAATATTTGATAATAATGAAGTAGCAGTTATTACAATTTGTAGTGTATGTTTCACTTCCTTTAGTGGTTTAAAATGTAATATAACTAAGGCGTGCCTTAATATAAAGCTGGTATATGACGAACGAATTTAAAATAGGTAAATTAAAAAAGGGATTCATAAATTACGACTGACAGCAACTTACTTTCATACTTTAATTTAGCGCCGTTCGACTTGCCCGAACTTTCTGCCAATTTCTGCAAAGACATTACGAAATTTTGGCAATGTGACAGTGCCTGATGTTCAAATCAGAATTTTCATATAAATATTAAAAAAAAAAGATTTGAAAATAAAAAGCACCTCACCTTTAGCATCAATTTTTGGGCCATCCGGCATTTTTTCAAAATCTGCTAATTCCTGAAATAACGTAACGCAAACGAAAATAAACGGATAAACGAAAATATCTAAAGCTCTATCGCGGGGGTTAGAAAGAAACTGTACATTGTGTTTTACGATACATATACCCAGTGTCTTCTTATTATACTAATTTTACCTGTATTAAATCACGGATCGCCTTGCAATCTTCTCGTTTAGCTTCGCGAATTTGTATACCTTCCATTCTTTTAATTTTTCTAGAGCTTTGGCTCAAGCACTTTCGTTGCTTACGTAATATAATGATTAAAATAATAATGACTTTATCAAATGGTTCGCTCGGTAAATATTTAGGAGCGACTATCACGCTTCTATATAAGGAAAATGATTTTATCTGAAGTCGGACTCTAAAATGATTGTTGGCGACTGGTTACTCTTATACTTGTTGATCAAATATAATATGTAGTTTGACTTTGAAAATACGGAGAAGGAAGAGTAAAAGAACAAAAGTAACAGTGAAGAAGATTTTATGTTGCAAAAGAAGGAGCTTAGGTACGTACGTACAGAAACGTAGAGAATAGTAACACTTAATCTAAATTTAGACGGCAATGGATAAATAGTCATGTTTCTCTATGATAACGTCATTTTGTGGGCTATGTCGATTTACAGATAAATTGAACTTTTATCAGTGGATGGAAGAATAACTATAATATATATTAGTTTTATTACTGTTAAACAATTGATTGTTATACAGTACGATTAATTATATATTAATATTTATACCTATATTAAAAAAACGTCAACAATGTATCGACTGCCGAGATTCGACAGCTTCAAACTGAATTTTGAATTAGTTTCGATTTCTACCGTTAGTGGGTGTTGACGTCGCTTCCTGTTCGATCTCCCATCGCTTCCTACTAAACAGTCATAAATTGCGCGGCGTGGAGTGTGACGGTGGTTTTGTATCGTGCGCTTAATACAAGTAAAAAAAGTTATATTTCGCGTAAGATATTGTCGTCGTAACAATATAAATAGTCGCGAACATGACCGACATTGACGCGAAAGTGAACATGTCTCTCGGTAAGTGGGAAAAGTCCGGAAAACGTAGAAATTATGCGGATAGTCCTACGTGAGCGTACGGCTGCGTTTGTTCCTTTTGCTCGACACAAAATGGCTCCCATTTACAGCACGGCCATGTTAATGTATATTTGAGCATCTGTAGAGAGCTCGGGAACAGAAAAGTAATAGCCCTCCGACAGCGAGTCGAGTTAAAAAAATAATGCGTTTGTGTAATAAAGTATCTATCGCAGATCGAATACTCTTCTCAGAGTAACTTAGCTCGAAATATTTATTGCTCAAGGAAGACCACCTCTGTGCAAAGCGTGCCATACTCGCACCATGACTCACTCTCCTCTATAAAGGAAATGAAATGGCCAACTTTCCATTGCGTGGGACGCTGAAATTTGAGAAGCCTGGTTTATTACTGATAGAACATGGTACATGTTCGCTATTGCTGTTAATGGGGTTTTCCATGAGGCACTGGTTCTTCTGTAATAACGAGGATAAGTGATCCTTATACAACAATTTCCTGGGATCCTGGAGTTCAGCAATCCTCTTTATTGTACGTGGAGTCTATATGCTGCGGAAGATTTCAATCGACCATCCTTTACTTCAACTGCTATGTTTCGTCATTGGGCATGACAAAGAAGCAAGCTAATGCTGGTTTTTTTTCATGATGGCCTACATAGAAGATCTACCTACTGCAAAGGCTGGGAATATTGGGTTCTTGTTGACTACTTGCAAGCCTAATGCATCCTATTATAAACCATGCTGCATATTTACCAATATTATACATTGAGTAAATATAACAGATCTGAGAGTGATGAATGATGCAATAATGTCTATAGTGAAATTGGCTGAATGCCAAGCACTTTGGAGATTTGAAGAAACTAGTTATGGTGAAGCATACTAAATGGCATATTTCATTAAATCAGGGTATTGGGGG
>NW_014332849.1:219205-255845 GCF_000341935.2 Cephus cinctus
GGGGGGGGGGGGGGCAGGAGAGAAATGTTACATGGAGGTGGAAATAACATCGTTCTCATTTCTTTTTATATCTCTTGAATTTTAGTTGCTTTAAAGTACCTACACCTTGTTTAATTTCCTTAGAGAATTTTAACGCAACTTCTACTTTTTCCATTTTCCTTTGAAAGTAGCAATTGGTAATGAATTCCTACAGTCATCCAAAATGCAGAAGCACACTAATATCAACGTGCAATGGAGTATAATGTATTATACTCTGAATGAATGACAGTATTATACTCTGAAGTGAAGGTGACTTTGTCAGAGTTAAAACTACAGCAAAAGAAACATCCTTAAATAATCATGAAGGGAGGGAAACAGAGATAATTTAAAAAAAAAAAGAGTAAACAGATGCCAATTACAACAGAGAGCCGAACTCTCAATATCAAAATGCGTAACCATAAGAAAAATCCTAAAAGGTCGAGTCGAAACACAAAACTAGTATTAACCACAAAAATGTCCCTCGAACATAAGCCGCAAAATAACTCGCTGTCGAGGCCGTACGCTCACTAAACCTTTCGAATTTTCTTCCTTTTAAGATGAGATCATAAAGATGGAGAAAAAAGAGAAAAAGAGAAAACCAGTTACGACCAATGGCAAAGGTGGTGCGCCGCGTATTCGGCCTCCAGGAAATGGGAACGTTGCTCGTGGTCGTGGACGTGCAGGTCGTTCTGGCAAACAAACTGCTGCTGCTGGTAACCAGAAGAAAGGTCAAGCCTGGCGCCTACAACGGAACCAGAACAATGTCCAAGGAGGCTTTGTCAAGAAGCGTTACAATAAGAACAATCCAGGCACCCTGGTACGCTCAAGATCCAATATATCATTAAACAGAATTGGTGCAGTGCCGAAGAATGTATCATCTGTAAGAGGTGGTTTTATCTCACGTCGTGGACGAGGTGGCAGATACACTCTAAACCGCACCAAGAATCGCACCAATTTGACTTTTGCCCAGGGTGGATTTTTTACTGGTGCAAAAGGCCTCCTCAAGAGAACCAACAGTATGCCTAACCTTCGTGATCCCACTTCTGTACATAATCGTCTTGGTTATCAAAGTCCAGCACAAGTGGCTTATAGAAACAGAGTAAAGCGTGCAACACAGCTTCTACTTCAAAGACAGAATCAGAGACAGAATCTTTCCAACGAATTTAGGGTAAGTCGAGTCTAGATATTTCCCCTGAGTTTATTATTAGAAACTGAGAAGATAGTTAGGATTCCTTGTGAATTATTAATAGAGCACTGTGGAATAGTCTCTGGCCATAGCACTACTGCACATTTCTATTTGTAATTCTTTATTCAAGAGTTTGGATCACAAGTACTGCAAGGACCGATTTAGAGAATCTTTATGAATTTAATAGTTGTATGAAAAGTGCCAATGATCTTACAGGTGCCCCAGGCCGGAAAGCCTTTGACTACTCTTCAGCAACGTGCCCTGGAACGTAGACAGCAGATCCTTACCTCGCAGCGACGATTCAACACCGGAGGATTGAGATCCGATCAGATATTGCGTGCACAAAGGCGCGCGCAGTACGAACAAAAGCTTATGAGGATGAAGTATGACTATATTTGAACCATGATCACCGTGACCACGTCGACTTCTTTGTTCTTTTAAAGCCTCCGGTTTCATCCCTGTTTCGCCAAGATAAAAATTAACATTGCAAAAAATTCTCTTTGAAAATTCAAAACCTCAGCGAACACCTCTGGATTGTCCAGGTCATACAATATGGATTCTTTCGATATTTTTCAGCACCGCCAGGATGAATACCAATTCCAACGTGAACTTTATGTGTACCCTTGGGAACGAGTATTCACCCGGCATCCGTCAGCGGTCCCTCAGTCTCTCACAAAATCAAACTGGCAGTATGAATAATCTTCGACAACTACCAAGAGGAAGATCTCCCATTACACAGACTGTGCAGAACCTGAACATGGTGAGTTACATACTCACTTTCAAATTTTTATTTCTCTAAATCGTAATACAACCGCATTTATTTTTGAGAATTATATAATTTATTATTATTTCTCTTTCAGGTTGGAAGATCTCCTATGTTTGGCCGTCAACACGCCAGATCAAGGTCACGATCACGCTCGCGTACGCGCAACATTCCTGCCAACGACTCAAGAGAAAAGGTGGACGATCGAACCTTCAGCGAAATGATATACAGCATTTCCTATAACCTGGGTGTCACTGGACGAACTCTCAACGACAGATTTAGCTTCTAAGAGATCTCAGAAGATCCTCACAAGGACGCCGGAAGACATTAAGAAATGAGAAGAACGCGCAAGCACGCGCATTCTACTCGTTCTGATACTTTGGACACCAACATGTTGAATCGTATATGTATTTTCTATCGGAGAGAGATTCAAGGATTTATTTTCGACTTTATCAATACCTACCGAAGGAGTCACTCTCCGACATTTTTTGGTAGGAAAGCAGAAAAAGAAAACAGAAAAAAATCAACTTGCTGGTATTTTTAGTTACAGTTTTTCTTTCTCTTTAATCATACAGAGAGAATTGACGTTTTTCTTTTCTCCTCTTCATTACAATAATCATTATAAGAAATGTAGAATATAAAGACGCGACTTATTTTGTTTATTATCACCAGAGCAGCGCCACGTGCAATACCGTCGCCCTGCTACGCCCTGCTTCTAATGCACTTCACTAGACTAAAAGAGATCGTATTTATTTATAACGCTCGTAAAAAAGTGAATCTTGTGTTATATCGTGATTTTTAATATTAATGTGATAAAAAACGTGAGGAATGTTTTAACATGTATAGTACTAGTTAAGGATATATAATATATCCAGGCTTTGTATGACGTCGGGTGTTTTCCGTGGGACGCCATTATTTTTTTTTTTGACAAATAAGGGAAAAAATAAGCTTAAACTTAGGTAAAAAAATAAGTAATAAATACGTTTAACGTTCACTGCACGTCTTTTACAGTACAAGACGTTATTATCCGTAGAGATATTTACTGAAATAAATAAATACCAAATAATATCGGTCTTCCTCTTTTAAGAAAGACCTTGAATTTATCATAATTTTGTTTTTCCTCAATGATAATATCCATATCGTAGTGGCAACTTTGCAACAGCAGTTTATTAAGGGGTATCGCCTTCACATTTCTTATCCTGAAACGCTGACGCTCGCGTCATTTTAAACATAACATTTTTTATTGTATATCGTGTTACCAGCGTAACAAGACACTCTCAGTCGGAAGTTGCAGTGCAATACGAGAACAACAAAGGAGAGTAGGGCGAAAGAATTTTTATTCTCGTATTTTTCTAAATCAATGAGCATATTTACGAAATTCGGGACAATTTGGTTATTAATGCAGTATATAATCTAAATTTAGCTATCGAAATGTAGCTTTTTATTGAGTCCATATTTATCTACATATTTATATCATTGAGCTCTTTGGGAAAATAAGATGTTGTCAAAAGTGACAAAACTCTTGGGGGTGTTCCTTCAAAATGAGAAACAGGTAGGATAGTTTTTGAAAATTTATTGTATAATCACTTTTTTTTTATTATTCCAAATTCAAACAGCAAGTTCGCCGCTTGAACGTCCACGAGCATGTAGCTTACACTTTATTGAGAGCTGGTGGGATACCGACGCCGCCGTTTGGCGTCGCGAAGACGCCGGAAGAGGCTGAAAAATTTGCTGCAGATCTTAAGACAAAGGATATTGTCTTAAAGGCTCAAGTGCTTGCAGGAGGTAGAGGGAAAGGTCATTTCAAAGGAAGTGACGTCAGTGGTGTCATGATGTGTGAAACGTGAGTTTGTATTTGATTGTGGTATGAAGTATTGCACTGTTATTCTTGACACATTATAATGTATTATTGATAGACCTGAGGAAGCTAAAGACATTGCTAAGAAAATGCTGAACAAGCTTTTAGTAACAAAACAGACCGGAGAAGCTGGAAGAGTCTGCAATTCTGTAATGGTCACTACCAGAATGTTCCCACGGAAGGAATTTTATCTTGCTGTCATGATGGAAAGAAGTTTTGACGTGAGATAAGATAATGCATAATGATTCATTGTAGTGTAGTATACAAAACGTACTAAAATTTATTCAATCAAAAAGGGTCCTGTCATCATCGCTTCTAGTCAGGGTGGTGTCAATATTGAGGATATTGCTGCTACCAATCCAGATGCCATAACATATATCCCAGTAGATATTACCAAAGGTTTAACCAGCGAACAGGCTAATAAGGTAGCAGAAAAAATGGGTTTAGGTACAAGAAAGGATATAATTTCTGAGGTGGTTTGCAATCTCTATGAGCTTTTTATAGAAAAGGATGCATTGTTGCTTGAGATAAATCCATTAGCTGAGGATATTTGTGGAGATTGTGAGTTCTAGCAAGTTTTTCTACATAAAATGTAAGACAGCTCATCGATCGATTTCTTTTTTAGATTATGCACTTGATTGCAAATGTAGATTTGATGATAATGCTGAGTTCCGACAGAAGGAATTATTTTCATTGAGAGATTGGAGTCAGGAAGATCCTAAGGAAGTAGCTGCTGCCAAGTATGATTTAAATTATATAGCCTTGGATGGAAATATTGGATGTATGGTGAATGGTGCTGGATTGGCAATGGCTACTATGGATATTATAAAATTGTACGGGGGTTCCCCGGCTAATTTTTTGGATGTCGGTGGTTCTGCTACTACAGAAACTGTTACAGAAGCCTTTAAGATCATCACGTCAGATCCGAAGGTATCAGATTTTCTCAATAACTATTATTAGAATTGTTGCCTATTAACACGTTTATATGAATTCTCTGTCTTCAAGGTGGAGACTATATTTGTTAATATATTTGGAGGTATAATGAGATGCGACGTAATCGCTGAGGGAATCATCAGAGCGTCTTCAGACTTGAAACTTAAAATTCCCGTTGTAACGAGACTCCAGGTGATTTTATAAATTTTGATTTTAATTCCTCGGGACTAACCGCATTTATTAATGCTATCTAGGGAACTATGGTGGAAGAAGCAAAAACTCTTATAGCTAATGCCAAACTCAAAATCATTCCCATTGATGATATGGCGGACGCCGCAGCAGCTGCTGTCAAATTATCTACAATGGTTCGTCTAGCAAAATCTATGAATTTAGAAATGAGTTTAGCTCATGAGGATAATACATCGTCGGACAAGGATTCTCCCTGTAAAAAGAGAAAAAAAAAATGAAAAATAAGGCGTTTTATCATATATTATATTTAATATTATTATTTGTAACAAATATATCAAAGTTTCGAAATGAGGACCGCAATTGTCTAGTTATTGTATTTAAGATTGTGTATTAGCAATGACGTTTAATTGTATGGTATTTTATATATTTCGTTAAACCGCGCTGATCGGTAATTACAAATTATATTTTATTCTCTGTGTACTCATTTTGAAAAGTGCAGAAAGTGTAGGTAACGAAAACAGACCTATTGTGTATTCTCTGTCGGTGCACGTACACTCTGTGTACGCTCTGTCGGTTTCTACACTGTAAATGACGTCGCTATCATACGCCAAATAATACAGTTATAAAAATATCCAAATTTGTTGTGCACGGTTTTTTTTACATAAAATGTGTTGAGGCACAGTCATTCGAATTGAATATTTTATTGCAGAACAGTTTACACATCTTTATCTGCCAATGTTTGTATTCTGTCCTGACAGATGGTAAAAAATTGTGCCATCTATACGAAACTCCGAGAACTATATCATCGCTATATTAAAGTGGGGCTAAGAAGACAAGCCAAGTTCTTGGCAGTAAAGTGGCAGTCCACTGCCACCGCTTAACTAAGATGGCCACCATGTTGTCCCGGACGATCACAATTGCTGAGAATTTCAGCCGACTTAATGGGAGCAAGGTACATTTAGTTATTCAAAAATGTGAATAATAATTTCTACCATTTATAATACATCGTAACCAACGTTTAGTGAGTCTCTTGATTACCTTTAATGTCTAAAATTTATCGAACGTCGCAAAAAGGGGCGATCACCATATTAGATTTGTAGTCTGCTAAATTGAGCGCCAGGGTCAGACGATTCGAAGCCAAGGATTTTCTAGACTGTGAAAGGTGACGAGCATGAACAGCGAATTCTCGCAGAAAAATTCTACGACAATTATGTAACTGTTGCCCAATGGCTTCCTGATACTCCATGCTATTATCTGATATTAATACGAGTGACGGGGCCACATTATTCCAAATGATTTAACCGAATTATTCATACAGACTTGCTTGGGGCCATTGTGCCAGTTTCTAAGCTCTACTTAATTCAAATGTTCTACTTTGAATCAACAATTTTTATTATACGAGAAGTCGATACGATGCGCCCTTGTTTCTTACTATTTTATTTTTTAACGTTGCGCAATATTTTGGTCCATTTTAGATTTTCTACAGATGGTCTTTGGTATGCACGCGGAATGTCTAGGCCATTGCCAGAGTTTTCAGAGCAGTTACTTTTAGTTAAGGACTTGCATGGGTTGTTTGATTGGTTATGATTATTACTTAGTGTTACATTTCTGGTGTTTGTGACTGTTTTTGTAGAAGTTGAAACTTCCTAAAATATGTTCAAAGTCTAGGTTTGCTACTTTGACTGATAAAGACTCTCAGATAGCAAATCAGAGTCACAGTCCTTGAACTATTATTTACATTAGTATTAAAAATTTTGTGCACTTTTACCCCGAAATGATTTATCTGAAATGTATTTTTAGTATCTTATATTTTGGGTATGTAATATCACTGTTTACAAATTAATTATATAAAATGAATCGGTTGAAAGTCCTTAGTCTTACGATACACAGCTGCTGATTGTTTACGTTAGACTACATTAAAACATTACTATTTGCATTGGCATAGATAAAAATCACATTAAATAATTTCTGTAAATATTAAAATTTGTTAGACATGTGATTCATTCAGTTTTATTCGATACAAGCTTGATAAGACTATATCATATTTTCAAAGTATGACAACATACTCTTTTACAGATATTAGCTTGTAAAACTGGTTTGACGAAGCAGCCTGTCAGAAACTTGAATGTCCATGAACACATCAGCTACAGTCTTTTAAATGAAGCAGGCATTCCAACACCGAAATTCGGGGTAGCAAAGACGCCTGATGAGGCTGCAAAGTTGGCAGCTGATCTTAAGACCAAGGACATTGTCCTAAAAGCTCAAGTTCTTGCTGGTGGAAGAGGAAAGGGCCATTTCAAGGGCACCAATGTCAGCGGTGTCAAGATGTGTGAGACGTATGTACTCGATTCCTAAGTTTAAATATAACAACAGTTTAGTATGACCATCAACCAATTTAAGTATTTGTCAATCTGTTTTATTCACAGTCCTGAGGAGGCCAAGGCCCTTGCTAGCAAAATGCTTGGTAAGCTTTTGATTACGAAACAGACTGGCGAAGCTGGTCGGATATGCAATGCTGTCATGGTCACCCAGAGGATGTTCCCCAGGAAGGAATATTACCTTGCTGTTATGATGGAACGATCCTTTGGAGTTAGTATATTACTATAAGACATTTTACGTGAAGATAAAATTCATGATTTATTATAATCTGATCAATTAATTATACAGGGACCGGTTATAATTGCCTCCAGCCAGGGTGGCGTTAACATAGAAGAAGTCGCTGCCACTAATCCGGAAGCCATTACCTATGAACCCATTGACATTAATACGGGTATCACACCAGAACAAGCAGATCGTATTGTTAAGAAGCTTGGCCTTGAGAGCGTCAAGGATTACATCTCCAATGTGATAGTCAGCCTTTATCAAATGTTTGTGAAGAAGGATGCTCTTCTGCTGGAAGTGAACCCTTTTGCAGAGGACATAAACGGAAAGTGTGGGTAATCGCTAATTTTACTTATATCTCCTATTCGATAATAATTTCCATTAGCGTTAAATAATTATTTAACTTCCATCCTCTTTCTCTCTCTCTCTCTTTTACGTAGACTTCGCCCTCGACTGCAAGTGCAGATTCGACGATAATGCCGAGTTCCGGCAGAAGGAATTATTCGCCCTACGTGATTGGAGTCAGGAGGATCCTAAGGAGGTCGAGGCTGCCAAATTCGAATTAAACTACATCGCCCTGGACGGTAATATCGGTTGCATGGTTAACGGAGCTGGTTTGGCCATGGCCACTATGGATATCATCAAGCTCCACGGAGGAGAGCCGGCAAACTTTCTGGACGTTGGCGGTGGCGCTACCGCATCTGCCGTAAAAGAGGCTTTCAAGATCATCACGTCCGATCCTAGAGTTCATGCACTCCTGGTGAACATTTTCGGCGGTATCATGCGTTGCGACGTTATCGCCGAAGGAATTATCGCAGCCACTAAAGAACTTAGCCTCAAGATTCCCGTGGTTGTTAGGTTACAGGTAACTAAAATAATTAAATCATGAGATCAGTTAACCTAATTACGAATTATTTATTACAAATCGTTCTTTTCTTCTTAATAAAGGGTACGAACGTGGATGAGGCAAAAGCTCTAATTGCCAATGCCGGTCTCAAGATTGTCCCAATAGACGACTTAGATGAAGCGGCACGTGTGGCAGTGAAACTCTCGACTATAGTTAAGCTGGCCCAATCAGCTAATCTGAGTGTCAACTTCGAGTTACCAGCAATTTCATAAATAATTACTAAGGATCAGTATAAGCCCACGAGTATAATGAACATATAACTCACGCACTAGAAGACAAGTATATGAAAAAACAGAAAGGAAAAGGCTTAAAGCTTTTACATGGTGGGTAGATAATTCCTATTGGGGAAGTACTCATATGTCCTGCAGAGATGCTAACGGTTAAGTGAGACACGGGGCTGATTAGGCTAGTAATTTATGAAACAGATTAATGATCCGAGCAAGTGAAAAGGCATAGATTAGAAGAATCTATGTATTTTGCTTATCCATTCTAACTTTGATATTCTCTTTATTTCCACTTCTTCTTCTTCTTCTAATATTCGCTATATGCAGAGCATAAAATGCGAGTTCCCTTTATATCTATGTACGTGTAATCGCAGGCACAAAAAAAAACCGTGAATGAAAAAAGGAATCTGTGTCCTACTATACATATGTCGGGAGCCAGTTATAAGTACAGTCCTTTGACAGGGCTTGTCTTACAGTATTAAAACAAGAATTCGAGGCCATAGTTCTCATTATTATTCTACATAGTTGCACATGGTAGCGCATTTTGTCGACAGTGTATACGCCGACGAAAACAGTGAATACTTTGACATTATTCGCGACCATCGTCCACGACAACAAGAGGATAAATAAATGTCAAAGGCCTCGAGTTGTCATATACATAGATTCTAAACACGATTAACTCTTAATGCATCCGCTACCCCAAGACGAATAGAGAAAATTACAGAAAGAGCCTGTTAAATGTAATATGTATAGACACATAAATTATTTTACTTAAATTTAGTTTGCATTCATTATTTTACATGGCCATTGTGTCTTATGATTCTTGCTGCATTATTGCACTATCAATTTATATATGGTATTTTTAAAATTTTGTAAGTATTTTGAAGTCAGTTCCAAAGCGACTTATAGTTTTTGATCACTGAAACGAATGCAACTCTCATCCACTTCCGTTTTTATTAAAGTAGTTGTCTCGTCAGAGTCCAAAGGTGAAATCCTATTTGAACATGCTAGAGTTTTAAAATTTCCATTCAGATACTTTATATTACTTTGAAATATGTAATATCAACATGTTACTGTTTGAAAGCATGAAAAGAATATTTAGTAATGTTCGAAAAGACTGGCACTGTGGAAATTTTTTAAAATGCTTGTAACAAGTAAACCCCAACAGTTTTGGAATTCTAAATAACAAACGACAAAGTGCTCGTATAGTGAAAATTTCATTACAAAATGTAAAAGGCAAGTTGTATATAAAATTTTCTGGTCAATCAAACATCAGCCTAGCATTGATATTTTGGTGACATGTATAAAAAGTTATGGATTTGATAAGTATTTAAGCTTGGAAAGTATGAATCTCTTTTTAATTGCATAGGTAGCACTGTGATAAATAACGCAGTAAAAATTTCATAAAATTAGTACGACGAGACAATTACCTAAATTATAAAAATATCTAGATGTTTCGCCCATCAATGGCGCTCCTTATGAAAGTATATTTAATTAAGTACCTATTTATCGAAAATCTTAAATAAATCAGTAAAGTTCTGGCTGAGCTGTTTCAAATAATTACTTAAAAGCCTTAAAAGTTCAAGAGAATGCTTATTTGAAATTTTGGAAACGCGGTTGTGTACCTCAGAGCGTTCCTGAAAGCAATGAAAAGCATTTGTAGAATGAAGTTTTTTATAATTGTCTCACAGATGGCGGCACTCATAAAAGGCCATTTATAAATTCTAAAGTAAACCGGGGTTGCATTTTCTCTGGAGTTTTCGGAACGCGCTGTACCCCCGTCAAAATTTTGGCACTTCCTTCCCCGCAGCAGTAACGAAATATGCTGCCGACGGTAGCCCTTTGATGAAAATTCGTTATCCTGGAGTGAATATTGCTAAGAGGAACGCGAAGAGGAAATCGTCGTACCCGCGCGTCACCGCGGATTTGACGAGCTTTACGATTTTGTTTTTTTTTTTTACGTTTTTATTCGCAGACCGTGAATCGGCAACGGAATCGCTACCGGCCAACTGAAAAATCACCGATCATGGCCAGTGTTTCGTATCAGATAGCACATTTGCTGGAGAAGGTATTCTTATGAGAGCTCCTTGACTTTCTTGTTTTCTTATGGCAATAATTTTCTTACAATGAAATTTCGCAATGATTGGCTTTGTTAAAATTCCAGGGGCTTGTGACAATTGTTTTTCTCACTTAACCTCGCTTACATGATTTTACAATATCGAGACTTCTTGAGAATAATATAGTATGAATTTTGAAACAAGTATAGATATACATATACATTTTGCGTTAGTCTCACCTAACACTTGGTTGTATTTAGTTTTGTAAAACTCTCCAACACTTGGATACCGTATTGGAGTCTTTTATTGTATTTATTAGTATTTTAAATACGTAATTGAGACACAGATTTTGTGGATACGTAGTAGATAGACATTTTAGAATGCATAATAATTTTTAGATGACGTCCAGTGACAAGGACTTCAGGTTCATGGCTACAAATGATCTGATGACCGAGTTGCAAAAGGACAGCATAAAGCTCGACGATGATTCTGAGAGGAAGGTAGTTAAAATGTTATTAAAACTCTTGGAGGATAAAAATGGAGAAGTGCAGAATCTAGCTGTGAAATGGTAAAGATGCATCCAATTTTTATTTTGTTTTATATTCAGGAAAACAAATAAATTTAATCAGTATTTCATTATAGTTTGGGTCCACTTGTCAACAAAGTAAAGGAATACCATGTAGAAACAATAGTAGATGCTCTTTGTAGCAATATGGTATCCGATAAAGAACAACTTAGAGATATATCTAGCATTGGTTTGAAAACTGTCATATCGGAGCTTCCTCTTGGTTCAAGTGCACTCGCAGCTAATGTCTGTAAACGGATAACGGGTCGTTTAAGTAGCGCTATTGAGAAGGTACTAGGAATAGTTTTATAATTTAACTTGTGCCTACCACACAACTTTACCTTGTCTCAATATTCTCCATAGCAAGAAGATGTTTCCGTACAGCTAGAAGCATTGGATATCGTGGCAGATTTACTTTCCAGATTCGGTGCCCTTTTAATAACCTTTCATCCTATCATCCTGGCTGCCCTATTGCCTCAACTTTCCTCACCCCGGCAAGCTGTTCGCAAACGGACTATCGTCGCTCTCAGTCACTTGCTAACCTCTAGCAATAACCATCTTTATAACAAACTCCTGGATCATTTGCTGGATGGATTGTCTACACAGAAAGTCAAAAATGTCATACGTACTTATATTCAATGTATTGCCTCTATCTGGTATGTATATTTCTGTTATTTAATTTAGCATCTACAATGGATGTGCAATTATAACAATTTCTTTTGTTATCTAGCCGACAAGCTGGACATCGGTTTGGAGAACAAATAGAAAGAGTGATGCCTTTAATTGTTCAGTACAGTAGTGAAGATGACGATGAGCTTAGGGAGTACTGCTTACAAGCTTTCGAAGCTTTCGTTTATCGTTGTCCTAAAGAAATAACTCCGCATATAAACAAAGTAAATAGATCATTAAATTCTTAAACGAGCACTCTTTTTATATGGATAAAATATTTTAATATGTCCCTTTATTTTTATCTATAGATTATTGAAATTTGCTTGGTGTGCATAACTTACGACCCCAATTACAATTACGATGATGACGTGAACGATCTCTCCGACGGAGAAGGTATCGTGATGGAAACTGAAGAAGATGGTGAGGAAGATGCCGAGGACGAGTATTCGGACGACGATGATATGAGCTGGAAAGTTCGACGCGCTGCTGCTAAATGCCTGGAGGCAGTAGTTTCCAGTAGAAGAGAGCTACTTCCAGATTTGTATAAAGTCGTGTCCCCAGCTTTAATCGCGAGGTTTAAGGGTGAGTTCGTTGAAATTAAAATGCATTTAGTTTATTGATTTTAATTACCTAATATAAAAATAAAAAATTGGTCTATGATAGAACGCGAGGAGAATGTCAAGTCTGACATCTTCCATGCGTACATTGCGTTGCTGAGACAAACAAGACCTGCTACTGGAGTACCATTAGATCCTGACTCCATGGAGGACGAGGAAGGTCCTATTTCCTTACTGCAACAACAAGTCCCTTTGATCGTAAAGGCTGTACACCGTCAGATGAAGGAGAAGAGCATTAAAACAAGACAAGACTGCTTTTCCTTACTTAAGGAACTCGTGCTCGTCCTCCCGGGTGCCCTAACCAATCACATCCCAGCACTTATACCAGGGATACAATATTCCCTGGGCGATAAGAATTCATCATCGAATATGAAGATAGACACCCTCGCCTTCGTTCATACCTTAGTCATTACTCATCATCCTGAAGCTTTTCATGCTCATATGTCAGTCTTGGTACCCCCGGTGATTGCTGCTGTCGGAGATCCATTCTACAAGATCACGGCCGAAGCTCTATTGGTTCTGCAGCAGCTGGTCCAAGTGATAAGACCCCATGGTGAGCATCATTTGCATTCATAATTGTTTATATAAACATGATAAAATGATTAATACGTCATTTTTATCGTTCTTTAGATAAACCATCTAATTTTGACTTTACTACGCTCTCTGGTGAGCTTTATCGGTCTACCTTGTCGAGGCTTAAGACGGCTGATATCGACCAGGAAGTCAAGGAACGTGCTATTGCCTGTATGGGGCAAATCCTTGCCCATTTAGGTGATACTCTTCACGATCAATTACCGGTTTGCTTACCGATCTTCCTAGATAGACTTAGGAATGAGATTACAAGATTGACCACGGTGAAGGCTCTTACGTGTATCGCCGCCTCTCCACTCAGGGTCGACCTTAAACCCATAATGGTAAGTCTATCGGATGATTTGTAGCAGAAATATTAAAGGAACTTTCCTAAAATGAAGTTATTTAACAGGAGGAAGCGATTCCAATTCTTGGCTCCTTTTTAAGAAAAAATCAAAGAGCCCTCAAGCTGTGTTCTCTTACATTGCTGGACACTCTTGTTAAAAATTATAGTTCTGCACTTTATCCGGATCTTCTTGATAAGGTAATTTCACTATAAATGCTTGTATGGAACCAGAAAGACTCATTTTCAAAGTCAATCCTTTATTAATCTGCGATATATTAATTTAAGGTCACTGCTGAATTACCAGCATTATTAAATGAAGCTGATCTTCATATAGCTCAACTTACCCTAACGCTTCTTACAACTATTGCCAAGTTGCATCCTATTGCTCTCACCAGGGTGTCTGACAATATTCTACCGGAAATTCTAGTACTGGTCAAGTCTCCCCTTCTGCAAGGTCAGTTTGATTGTATGATTTTTAAGCAGTACGCGAGAGTAATTGACTTTTTTGTTTCTTTTTCCAGGCGCCGCCCTGAATTCCATGCTCGAGTTCTTTCAAGCTCTGGTGCAAGCCGGCATTCCGGGACTGGGCTATCGCGAATTACTGTCAATGCTTGTAGCTCCAGTGAGCCAATCGGTGCTTCACAAGCAAGCATATCACTCTTTGGCCAAGTGCGCGGCAGCCCTGACGATTACATGGCACCAGGAGGCCCAGTGCGTTGTCGAACAATTCCTAAAGGACGTTCAGAATCCGCAGAGCGATGCGCAACACATTTTTGCTCTTTTGGTTATTGGGGAAATTGGCAGACACGTGTAAGTAACTTTTAAAGTTCAATGATATCGTAGAATTCAATTATTGTAGATTTATCAATAATGTTTCTTTGCAGAGATCTGAGCAGTATTGGTTCGTTGAAACACGTTATTCTTAATTCATTCTCCTCTCACTCCGAAGAAGTCAAATCTGCAGCCAGCTACACTTTGGGCAATGTGGCAGTAGGTAACCTTCCGGAGTACTTGCCATTTATTCTCAAAGAAATTGAAGCTCAGCCGAAGAGGCAGTATCTGCTTCTACACTCTCTGAAGGAGGTATGACATTTAAATTATATTCAATTATATAATTCACAATCTTTTACTAAAATTCGACATTTAATTCCCAATCAGATAATTACTTGTCAATCCGCGAGTCCTTCGGGTGTCTCTCATTTACAAAACTTCGTCCCTTCGATTTGGATGTTACTCTACAGGCATTGCGAATGCACAGAAGAAGGTACTCGAAATGTAGTAGCGGAGTGTTTGGGAAAACTCACCCTTATAGATCCAGCAACCCTATTGCCAAAGCTCCAGGAGTCTCTAAAGTCTCCATCGGCGTTGATGCGAACGACAACAGTGACTGCAGTCAAGTTCACCATATCGGATCAGGTAGGAAGATCATCTTCGAGAGTAACTGATACTAGACAGATTCAGTAACTATATAATTTTGTTTAGCCTCAACCCATAGACGCCATGTTGAAACAATGCATGGGTAGCTTCTTGGCAGCTCTGGAGGATCCTGACCTGAATGTTAGACGGGTGGCATTAGTGGCGTTTAATTCAGCAGCACATAACAAACCAACCCTCATTCGAGATCTATTGGACTCAGTACCACCTCAACTTTACACAGAGACAAAGATAAAGGTCCGTGACATCTAATTCTTCCACAGTATAGCTCTTAGAATAGTATCGACTCATCACTCTTCTCCTTACAGAAAGAACTGATAAGGGAAGTGGAAATGGGTCCATTCAAGCATACAGTGGATGATGGACTGGATCTACGAAAGGCAGCTTTTGAGTGCATGTATACTCTTTTGGATTCTTGCTTAGACAGACTTGATGTTTTTGAATTTCTCAATTACGTGGAGAACGGACTACGCGATCATTACGACATTAAAATGCTGACATACCTGATGACAGCTCGACTTGCTCAGCTGTGTCCCACGGCAGTACTTCAAAGTCAGTAAAAAAAAAAAAAGAGCTAGACTACCTATTCATTCCAGTTTTAAAACGTACTGTGCTCGAATATTAATAATTAATTCTAATCAAACAGGGCTGGGAAGGTTAGTGGAACCTCTGAAGAGTACATGCACCATGAAGGTCAAGGCGAACTCAGTAAAACAAGAATACGAGAAACAGGATGAACTCAAGCGCTCAGCACTGAGGGCTGTAGCAGCCTTGCTGACAATACCTGATGCCGGTGAGATTTTTCTTAACGCGACAATCGTACTTTTACTACTGTTTGGCTTTTCCTATTTCTTTTGACAAAAGTACATTGCCCCTTCATTTCGGTCTGAACTTCATGAAACGCTCTTTACAGACAAAAACCCAGCGTTGAGCGAATTCGTGGCGCAGATCAAGGCGACTCCCGAATTGCAGCCTCTTTTCGAAGTGATACAAAAGGAATGCTCAGGCAGCAATATTAACGAAGCAAACATAATGGATCAAAGCTAAGGAGAGAATGCGCAAAGGAGTGCGTTGAATTTAATTTTTGTAACTTATAAAAACGTCACCGTCGGTTCCAAATACTTACGGTCATATATTCATAGTTTATTTGTACGCGTTAATGATCATCATTATTATTTTTATTTTTATTAATATTATTATTATTGTCTCTATCTCTTGTTTTCTTGTCTTTCATTGCTATTATTATTATTTCCAAGTTAAAATGCGTAGTCGCG
Organism: Cephus cinctus; assembly: GCF_000341935.2. Taxonomy (NCBI): domain Eukaryota; kingdom Metazoa; phylum Arthropoda; class Insecta; order Hymenoptera; family Cephidae; genus Cephus; species Cephus cinctus. The sequence goes on from NW_014332849.1 coordinate 235,417, forward strand.
AATCGATGTGATTTCATGTAGCGCCACTGTGTATAAACTTAAAAATAAATTCGACCGGAAGGTAAGCATTTTACGATCACCGTGGACACTGCGATATCTATTTTTGTCCCATTCAATTGTTTTTTACGGTGTCGAAATTTGGTGGGTTACGTTATATGATTTTTCATCGGTAGACCCTTGGTACGTGTAAGAGGAGGCGAAGGTCTCTCACAGAGGAAATTGTAAAGATGCTCCCTAGAGGGAGGAAATTTTGTAAATACTGGTTCATGTTAACGTATTTAATTTTTGTGGAAAAGAAAGAAATTTTCTAAAGTTTCCAGAACAAATGTTGAAGATATGATCGACAATGAGAGCGTGTTGTTTTGCATTCTTTGATCGTATGAGAACGTTGGGTCTTGTCACTTGTGTCTGCTGCACGTTGTTTTTTTGACTTTGTCAGCTTATTGGTTATTTTTATATTGTTATTATACTTTAAGTATTTACGTAACCCAGGGTGGATCATTTGTGAGGCGGAGGCACGTTGGCAGCGCATAAGTCAAACGTATTCGCTGCTACAGCAGCATCACTGTTTTGTAGTCATGATAGGGAATTTATAAGGGCATGCAAGTGTAACCGAAATAGACTTCCGGGAAGATTACAGAAAGAAGTTTTAGGTAACGTAGAATACGGATGCATGGTTGGTAAATTAGTCAGTATATTAATATAATGTACATTATTTTTTGTACGTTTCTACTTGTTAATTTTTACAAGTCACTCGAGAGAAAACTTATATATGAGCGGCTTATTGTTCTTTTTGTACTGTTTAATTTATGGGTGGTTGAACTCAACGTACCCAGGGCGCCATTTGTAACCAATGCACTCCAAGTGTCTTGTGTCGTTTTGCTAAGAAAAAAGGGTATGACATATGTTAACCAGGATAACCCCAGGTGGTTTTATCTTTTTATTTTTTTATTTTTTTTTTTGTAAGCTTTAACCCCTTATGACCCTTGGAGGCCATAAGGAAAGGAATATCCATCTAGTGAGCTTGTGGGAAAGTTCTAAGGGGTCTGACTGTGTGGTGCTGATAATAATTACTGTGGGATAACACTGAATACTCTAATGTATTCTTGTTGCATCGTAACAGTGAGTAGGTAGCTGGAAATTATGAGAATCCCCATTTTGGGACCCAAGTATACAACTGGAATGACAACTATTACTGGGTATCACGCAATGAATCGTTCTTGTCCATTCTACGTAAAATGAATTTTTTCAAAGAATGGGAAAAAGTGCTCAACGTCACATACAAGATTTTAAATTCCTGTAAAAATTTATTTCTGGAGTGGCTTTTTCGACAGGAGAAAAAGATATTTATTTATAATGTGACATCAGAGTACAGCTCTGAATGATCTTTATAGTCTTTTTTTCTGGGTCACGTTTTTAACTCGTCTGATGACAGTGGAACTCTATCATATTATGTTAGGTCTAAATAGAGAATTTGTCTTGGGCAACGTTACACTGTATTAACAGTCTTCTAGACTAGATTGAAGGAGTGCATGACTCGTGACACGTCGTTCGCCCTCGGAAGAGGATGGATATAAGAAAGAATGAAGAAAGATACGTCGAATCGCGGGTAGTAAATGCGAATACGTGTCAAGGAAGGAGTACGCTTCGTGGACATTTACATAAGACCCTCATAAATATTTGTGGTGTTCCCAAAATTATTTACAGATCGGTGAGCCGGTAACGAGGAGCAATAAAATCGAAGAACGATTCGGCGATGAGAGAATAAAATACGAACGTGACAGATGAATAGAGGCAACCAATGCAGCTATAAATAAAAGCGTTATTAATTATTTAATTACCTTTGCGTTTACTTACAGTGTAGTTCTTCACAGACTACGTTCTCCTAGTTAGTACGTTATTGGCATTTAACTTAACATACATTACTTCGTATTGATTAACCTATGAGAGAGTCTACTGCATATAGTGTGTTGATACTGTTGGTGATGCTAAAAGCTAGACGCCATTTTTGTGCCCATTGTAAAACGGTGTCGTAATCGCTATGATTTTCATTATTTTTTTTGTGTAATGATTATCTGAATAGATGACGGTCTAGTATTATACGACAGAAGCAATATTTTTCGACTGTAGGATGCGGACTGTTTTTTAATTACAAACCTGGACCGTTTCATAAATTCGAGGTGCGTGCATGCCTCGATGTCGTATCTCACGTGTAAGTCGCGTCTGGTCCCGTCATAAATCAGATGTCGCCGACCAGACGCAGAGACTAAATTACGATGAAATTGGCAGTTGAAGGGCGCATGCGCAGTTGCTACGTCGAAGCAGCATTTCCGGTTAGTTTGAAAATCAAAGAAAATAAATAAACAAAGATAATCGTACGTGAAATAAGCAAAGATAAGAATTTTCTTGCGGGTGTTATAGAACTTAGACGAAACGTGACGAAGATGCTAGCATAGGAGTCTTTAAGGATGAGCTAAAAATAGATAGAGACGCACTTGGATGGGACATTTGCCAAAGTGACGGTCGTCAGCCTCGACGATCACTTCATTCGGCTGTTTAGTAACGGCTTTGAATAGTTCGATATTATTTGGTAATTTTTATCCGCAGGGACAAGCTAACTTGGAAATTAATATGGCGGCTGTTATTGCCGTTGATCTTCGTCAAGCCTTGCGACATTAGATTTTTCCCATCTATTATATTACTCTGCGAAATTCTAGATGCTTAATTAACTCGGAAGTTTTAATACGTGGTTAAATTCTTTAGTTGTCATTAGTTTTTTCGTGGATTTAGCCTGCAGAAGCTGCTACGTGAGACCCAGGTTACTCCTGTTAAAATTCGTGGAATCCAAGTCAAAATGGCGATTGTTTAACGCTGACCCAACGTGAAAGCTTGTTATTACTGGCAGTGCAGTATATGGAACGGGGATGATTAATAAAAACGAATCGGGATGACATACGGCGTATGGCGATTCGACCTGTATAAATAAGTTTCGAAATTTTCGATATACAACATACGGTTTGAAAAGTTCAAATATTTCGTGATGCTTTGTGACAAGTGCGTAATCATAACCCTATTTCTCAAATATTATACAGGACTCCCTGTATTATAGTTTTTTAAAGCAGGGATAAAGGGTAAATATAATGAATTGTAAAACTTATTGATACTCATTAAAATTGTTTCAGACCACCAGACATCGCATCTGAGTTTCTTTATTAAATCGGGCTCAAATATCGAGGATAAAAAAGAAAAATTGCTCAAACTGGTTTGAACAGCGAATCAGAACGTATCGCGCTCAAACATAAATCAGCTAAGTGATCCTTGCTGTCTTATAACACGTAAGAAATTGTAACCATTTCACAGAATTTTTCGTTAAATAATAATTGTCATATTGATTCATCAATCTAATGATCGATGACACAATATTGCAGAAAGGAGAGTATGAATTAACGTGTTGTATTTTGTATTAAGTAATACGAATTAATTGTAATTTGTATCCTCGATCATGCAGTTATTAATTCAAATGGCATAATTGAAAAGAGTTAAATATAAGTTGCCGTTAATAAGTACGAGACGTTGTTTGTTAAGCAGAACAAAAGGTCGATGAAAGAAAATGAAAAACAATGAATAAACAGTATTTATTTTCCGATTGGCAATTGATTGATAACGCTACAATCTGTTATCACGTCGTAAGTCGGAATTCTACCTTTCTCATAATGACGAGACTTCTCACCTGTAAACTTAATCTGCGTATTGAATTACGTCGTGTGATAAAGAGGGGAAGAAAAGCGTATGAGAAAAAAAAATTCCACCGACGCCGTGGAGAATCTCTGAAACAGGATTTCACATTACAAGAGGGAGTACTGTCCCCGGATACTTCTAAGTAGATAAAATATCCCTTAAGAAATTGTCACACCCCCAATAACAAGTTTAAAAAATTTTTCACAGGTTATTCAAAACGTATTTGCCCGGCAGAGGTGAAGATATTTGATTTCAATCGAACCGTGACAGCTCAATCAAATTTCATATGGACGTAGGCATTCATTATCCAAGTCTGTATAATCCATACCATCTTCATGAGTACCAATAAGTAATTCTTGACGAACAAGGCAATCCTTTGTTAAAAAAAAAAGGTTAAGCAAAAGATTCGATAAAGAAGATCCTTCGAGGAATCCCGTCCCTTATCCAGACCACCCCGAACAAGTATATTTCCAAGCCTGTAAGGCATGTGACTACGTGAGTTCCTCTCGGCGCCTAACGTCGTTGTCGTCGTCATTCTATAACGTTGCTTACAGTCGCACACTTATTCCCGCTGACTCCGCGTCGACCAACAGGCTCGACTTGGTATATAAGCAGCCGCGGCACAGAACCACCGCATTCGAAGTAGCGTTGCGACGCGATTCAGTTCCATCTTACGTTAACTAGACGAAACATACCCTACAGTGATACAAGGTGTATCCCCCTGGTGTAAATTATTCTAAAAAGTAAATCACAGTGACATTTCTTTCCAATTTCAAAACCGTAATCATGTGCGTACGTACTGTGACAAACGAGGAACCTATTAGGACAACCCTGGCCATGGAGAATAATCCTACGAAACTGACCAAGGCCAAGGAAAAGTACATGAAGCTGCACGAGGAGATGATTGAGCGCGAAGAAGCTGAGGCCCTTAGACAAGAGAAGGCTCAGACATTATACGTTCCTAGTATCAACAATGACATCCTGGCAATGAGTACAATCCAGTATAGCATCATCTTCGACAAGTTCTCTCAGTACTATTCCGTGTGGCAGCAATCTAAAACATACGGGTAAGTCAAAGAAAAATACAATTCTGACTTTCACTGGCTGATAAGACTTTGTTTCGACTTGAGGTCATAGGTTAGTTTTCTCTTACTTTAATTAGCAGTATCCTTAGTTATACCTGTATCTATCGGTACCGTCTTGGGACACTTCTTATAGGTCAGTCACTTTCTTTTCTATATTGTCTTTTTTTAATCAGTAACATATCAAGTTTCGACAATGATATTTAATCCCAGCTTCATGACCGGTACCATGTAAATTGGGGCCACGTCCGTAATGGAGTTTGTGATTTATCAAGCCAATCGCAGAGAGGTGTAATAAAAAAAAAAGGTGGATATATAAAAAAATAACAATCAGCAACGTTACGCTACTTGCGTGCCTTGAAAGGACAAGTTCTGTTACGTGACACTTGGTACAGTATGAAATACCTGAGCAATTGTACAAAGAATTAGGTTATTTCAACAGAGAAATACAATCGTTGACGTAACATTGGATATTAAACAACCAGGATGGGATTTAATGATCATTAGCCTATGAAATTGTCGGAAACAATGTTAAGGACAAAAATTATGTTCTAATAAGAATTTTTAGTGACGCTCAAGGCACTCAAAATTTTCTAACAATTATTCGTTGCCTATAGAAAAAATAACGTAACCATGTGACAAGCTGAATCACTTGACGTTGCTTTTTTAAACCTGTTACTCGCGAAATATCTAAAAGTAACAAGTGGGGAATCATATACCTGACGTTCCACAGATGAGATCTTAGTATTCCCGAAAAAATATACTTAATAATAATAAATCTGAATACATTGGATAATTTTTCTCTGATTCATCTCAAAATTATGCTAATTAATCTAGTATACTGTAACGCTATCAAACTACATATATAGTAGGTACTGATCTAAAATTCAATCTTCAAACTAACGGAAACATCATTACAGATATTCCTATCTTAATGGATCAATGAACCACATATATAATTTATTCCATGAATTAACTCAAGTCGCCTCTCTATGTGGTCCCATTAATTGAATTCGATCAGTTACAGTAACGTGAATACAAGAAAAATCCATCGAAAGTTTCGGGACTCTTATATGCATTAAATTACATATGAAGAAATGACAATCCTATCAATCAATATTTAATCTGAATATAAAATACGAAAGGTACTTAAAGTTCAGACTAGCTACATGCGTTATTCACGCAGTCTTCTTCCCGAGAGTATTATGTCTATTGATAATGAATGATAAGAATAAAGATTTGAATTAATTATCAGTCACTTTTCAAGAGGGCACCTTGAAAAGGTCATTTAATAAAAAATTTAATGCAAATGAAGCATCTGACTAATATTCGTCATTAATGATAGTCATGAAATTTTTATCAAAGAACTTCCGTTAAGAACCAAGGAAGTTGAAATTAATGCTCATTATAAACGTAACCACCCCCTTTTAACGATCAATGATATAATTTGACAAATTGCTGATGATTTTCGCTATGAAATGATCTATTGCTTGGTTGCGTGCCGTCTCGCACGTTTACCAGGTGCCCTGATAAGTGGTAGCGTACGATATAGGCCATATCAATCTATATACCTATTAGACTGCGCTATATACATGCATATCCATGCTCACATTCTCTCTATATACATACAGTGCATATATAGTATATACCAATTGTTAATATATATATATACATCTATGTGGGGCGTAACGTTCAATTCCATTGCAACGATTTTAATTTAAAGAATCACTCCTCTAATATTGAATGCCAGAACGGTCATGTGTTGCCTGAGCATCCATTGCTAATCCTAGGTCCCAGAGGCTGTATGATATATATATATTAGCCGGAGGGATCTAATCTTTATAAATTTAATACTCGTATGATGCTCCATTGCGAGCTATTAGTTGGTACGCCTGTATTAGGCCGGTAATGCAGCTCCAGGAAGTACATGGGTCATACGTGTAAAGTAACCCCCGTCCTTTGGCTCTTATTGAATTGGAGGGTTATTGAAAAACTTAACAATATATTACATCTGCATGATTTCATTCGAAAATTGAAAGGATATTCTTCATCATATTTGATCGTCTACTACAGACGATTATACACTTTCTGTAAATCACACGATTATTTTATTTTCCACTGTTTGCCGTGCAAACGGGGTCTGCCGATTTGAAAATTGTTGACACTTGGATTGCGCAATTTCACGATACGTTAAGCGAAAAGTGTATTGGCCTTTGTGAGTCTTTTGAAGAAGTAGGACGGTAGTGGAATATTTTTCAGGCGGAATAGTTACTTTTTTTATTTATTCAATTATCAACTTCATCTTATTAATATGTTACGGGCGTAACGTGTACTCGGTAATCCTTCTGGAACTTTTTGCTTGTTTTACTTTCGTCGTCGATTCGTCAATTGATAATCTCTCGGAAAATTAAAGAATGAAAAGATAAAAATTTTCCGTTGCAATTTTCACGAGACCCTGAATGCTCGACCGTGTCAGTAATTAATTTATTACTAATGACAAACCTTAATAATATGTTGTATCTGAGTTGCGCTAGGTTGGTAGTATGACCTGTAATACGTATGCAGAACGTACCTTCCATCTTGACACATTGCCTTTTATTTTATTTAGTCTCTGCCGTCTGCAATTACTTCACGGTTCTTTCACACGTTATCTTTTTGGGCGATCGTATCCTCCGGTCTGCGCGAGGCTCTCTTTAGGGCATCATTTTCATATAAATCCCCGTCAGAGTGGTCGGAATATATCGTCGACTCGAAGCGATAAAGATGGTCGGCCATCTTGTAAGAGACGTTCAAAAAAGAAACTTGCGAAGGACAATTTATTTATCGTCGTAAAGTTAAAGCGACGCTCACAACGTGTCGAACAATATATTTGATAAATTGGATTTATTTGTTTTAAACAACTTAAACTTTTCGAATTATCAAATCGTCACGTGCCTTTCTTTCGTGAGGTGCGACGTGCGACGAAGTGAATGATTTTGAATGAGAATGAATCGTTAAGCGTCTTCGTCAAAATAAATTAAATCATTCGAGGCCACATTAAAAGACGACTGAACACGTTTTGATAGTGAGATAAAATATTTCACTAAAAAAATCACCACATTCCAAAGCTGTCGAGTACACATACATATGTATTGGTCTTTCGTTTGACTAGCAATCTGTGTCGTTTACTGCGAGTACGTAATTCACGTGTGGAAGAAAAACTTATGATATGACGAAGTCAAGTGGATCTGTGCCAAATCTTTGAAGATTCTTCGAAACGTATGAGCTCTCGTGACGCAAATTATACGCGTCAGCGGCACCCGATTGTTTGATGAGTTGTGTCGCGTAGACTTTTTATATGATGGAGTACGTCAGCTGTTGGTGACATTCAAGTAAAATTTTATTGTATTCTTTTTCCCTTTATCAGAGGATTCAATGCAATATATCAGGAGGGATTTTCCGCGGTACTTCATCTAACAGTTAGCAGATAGCTTCTGTAATTTTTTATAATAAAAATAACTCGTGTCTTTATGTAACTCTTATGACATAAAATTACGAAAAAGTTTATTAAAATTCACGCGGGATGGATTTCTCATTAAGTTATACAGATAAGACCGCCATCACGCAGACCTAGTCTGCTAATAATGATATCTTGTATGTACAGCAATTATTTCTCTTATCAATTTGAATAAATTTAAAAAAGTTGAATATCGGCACGCTAGTTCCACGGGACAAACTCCAGATAAATTGATAACACAACCATAAACATTACAGGATACAAACCAAATTGCATGCTTCACTTTTCGGCATTATCGTTATTAACAATAAGATTATTAATCGGTTCCAACCCGAATAAGTTTATCAAACTATTTTAATAGCGCTAATCATAATAATCCTTTAAAATCGTAAAATCCAATCGTTTGGTTTATTTTTAAAATAATAACTAGTTCTAATCTATTGTATACCTAGAACAACATCTTTCATCGAAAGCGATGCATATGAATATATTTTAAAATAGAACGGAGTAGATTTTTTAAAAAATACAATCTTCAAAATTTCATATAAATCGTAGATCGTTACGCAGTGGCAGTTTTGATATCTTATTTTTTAATACGCAGAGATACGTGAAACGATAAACACTTGTCTTACGCACTGTCTATATACGTAACTGATTTAACTGATTGTCAAAAATAAAAGTATTATATCATTGCACTTATTTTATATGGGCCTCTATCAATATCAGATCAGCGAAATATTATTAATAAAATGTAAGGTTGTAGTTGTTTTCGAATAATGAGAAAATAGCCAATGGAAGACAATAACGAATGATTAAACAAATCATTTTCTTGTTTTATGTGTTAGACAGTAATGTAAAATAAATCAATGAAATAGTAAGTGTCCATAACAGCAGTTACAATTTGAAAAATCATTTGACTGGGCGACGATGGAAAAATGATAGACGACCTGTTTTATACTAATCGCCACCTTTGTAATTTGTACCATCTCGGGACGAAGGTCTTCAATAATATGTTATTTTTAACTTTTGATGATTACGCTAATCAATTTCGTTATTCTTTTAATCTGTAGCGGTACTACGCCTCATTCATAGTGATAATCAGGTTGCAGGTTCCATCACTTATAAGCGTCGCGACGCTAACGTGTCTTGAAAATGTACTTTTTCTATGTTATAAATAGATACCACGTAGAATGTAAAACTAGGCATACTAATACTTAACTAGATTTGACTTATCAGCTAATCTAGCCTTATCTCTGGCTATTTACTCTTTGGGGTCTTTAATCTCTATTTGTTCTTCTTCCAGCATCTTGTTTCACACCACACAACCTGCTCATGTGATTATGATTGCTGCGATGCTATGCGTTACATCTGCATTGGTACCAACAAATGAGAAGAATAATCCCGGACATCCTCACTCCAGAACAGCATCCTTCATTTATTTGGCATCGTTTGTCATGCATTTTGGAGCACAGATTTGGATGACGTTTATCTCAGGTATTTAGTTTGGTGATATTTTATCTTAGATACAGTAGGAAATTTACTGACTTACGTATTTTTTAAATCTTTCTCTCTGTTCTTCCAGGACTTTCTCTGTACTTTGCACTTCCTAGACATACGTTTGGAGAGGTACAGCGTATATTGTTCCCAAGATACTTCACAATAAATGCCACTCTCAGTCTCACGACGCTTCTCATATTCGTCAAGCATCATCCAACACACAGCTGGGATACTGAAATTGCCGTTCAGGTTGGTATTACGCAGGAGTCTAATTAGATGTTCTAGATGTATAAGATCTGTTAAAGAATAAACATAAATGTATTTAATTAAATATTTGTAGATTGCTGGCATGTCCCTTGCCTTTTTTCTGGAATTGGTAATCCGTTTGTATCTGACTCCACCATTACTCAAGCTCATCCTTGCCAAGAATGCTCTGGAACGTGCAGCTGGTGTTGGTAACGAAATTGGCCGCCACAATCCTGGTCCCTTGAAGCACTGTCCTCACTACCTGAAGATTCATCAGGCCTTCAGAAAAGTGCACGTCAGTATTGCTATGGGAAATATGCTGACAATGGCGTGCACAGTGTTACACTTGCATTACATAGCAAGCAAACTCTGCGTTTTATAGAGATATACTAAATTATTATAGGGTAAAATCTTTATGTAATATGTAAGGGACCTACAATGCGTAGCTAAAATATCCTTCCGTCGAAGTGACATGTTGGTTTCGTGTACAGAGAGCCTCCAAAGCAGAGACGTCTTCGAATAAGACGTCACACGCTTCCCACGCGCAGAGCCGAATGAAATATAATCTCTGATGTCTAATTTTCTTGATGCATTAGATGTTCGCGAATGGCCATTCTTACCATGTAGCGTATCGGGTCATTAGGCATTTAATGTTTTTTCTTTCCACTTCAAATTTCCCACGGTTTTCATATTAAGTTAGATTATGCCCGTTTCCTCCGACGTGGTTTAAGCCTGGTTCAATTTTTTAAATATAGTTTTAAGATAGGGTAACCAGAGTGTAAACTTCGATTAACGTCGGGCGAAACGGGCATTAATCAGATACCGTGCTGGTTTTACGAATCTATGAACGAATTTTTCTTTTTCTTACGTTCTAACCAATTATTATGTACAATGGACCAAGATTTCCGATGGGAATCCCTGAGTCCTAGCAATTATTTCTTCCTCCCCTTCTCGTTCATGTGACTTTGTATTTTCAATACTGGAGAAAAGTATATAAAAGAAGAGTACGAGTCATCGAGAAGAGCCTGTGAGAGAAAACTTACACGAAATTATATATTATTGACGCATGAAAAAGAAAGTCTAGTAAAAGAAAATGGCAATATGCGAAAGAATACTTGCCGTATATTTATACTCATATTGATTCGTTGTTTTCTTATATTTTGTTATATAATAATGTGAGGCTTACTCTGTATCAGAGTAATAACGATGAAATGTATTTATTAATGTGACGATCAAAGCTGAAAAAAATATTTTTCTCGTGAAAGCGTGAGAGAGAACGCTTAAAAATCCTATTATGGCAATTTCGATGGAGCCTTAGTACAGCTATATTGATGTGAATTTAAAGTTAATCGACTGATATTTAATTTATATGCGCGAACTTCAATCATTGCAAATATTTCGCTCATCGCTTAGTTTTACATTATAGGTAATATTATTAAAGAATAAAATTATTGCTTTTTTTGTAAAAAAAAAATGTATTTCATTTTTATAATAATACGTCATCCAAGTGAACATAGTAAAACCAGGAAAGTTCAGTTGATTGCTTCAGTTCAACTTGGGGGCTTGACAAGGTAAGATTCGATTTTTCACAGATATCAAAAACTTGTATTTTTATTATAAATATTACGAGTGTGATATTAACATTAGAATTGTGAGGGCCGATACAAGCTTAACGTATGAAAATTTTCACGAGATATTGATAAGAGCTGTTACGTCTACTGCGACTATCTATTTGGAAATTTGCTGATTATTTTTCTGTATAATTATTGAATATATATTGATCACTGTATACGCACACGCAATTACTATATGTATAAACTAGTGATACATAGCGAGCTACACCAAGACGGTAATTTCGATATAAACATATGTACAATGGCGCAGTGTCTCATTTGTCTTGGGTATCTTGTCAACGTATCTACGAACACTTTGAGTGACACCGCGTATAATTTATAAAATTTGTTATTCAAAATAACTCGAGCGATCAATCGTATCACGTCTTCGACGACAATGATGTATATATATAAAATTTCAAAAAGAAGAAAGGGAATTTTAGAAAGAGAATAAAGAACGAGGGCCGAATTTTAAATAACTTCTCACGATTCAACGAGGCTCAGCCAGCGTAGTTCGAATTCCATGAGACAAAGGAATTTATAATATCTTCAGCATAAATATTGCATTCGTTTAAATCTATCAGTCTATCGAACCAGGTGTTCCTTTAAAAATCTCACTATGTTACAATCGCCTTGGTCCTGGGGTAGAGATGGGAACCTTAGCTTTGTCACAGAATAAATTAAACTCATATTTTCACATTGAGGAAGTCCTTAAACACGTAAAATCTCGGCTGCTTTATTATAGCAAATAGCAATCCAATCAGGCTGTGTTGCCCCCCATTGAATTTGATTTACTTCACCCTCAGCTGCTGTGTAAGCCAGGATTGGATCTTCAATGGCTCTTGGCATTTGTTGTATGTCCCAGATGAGGGCTTGATGATCGTCACCTGCTGTGCATATGTGACAGGAGGAGTGTGGTGCCCAGGCAATACCGTTTACACTGGCTCTATGGTTATTTAATCTTGCTACTGGTGTACACGGTACACGTACGTCTAAAATGATCACTTCGCAAGCATCCATTGCAACAGTGGCCAAGTAATTGGGATCTTGTTTATTCCATGCCAAACGTAGCAATGGTGTGTGTTGAGGATCTTCGTAAATTATTGTCGAGTGTTCCAGATGTCTAAGATCAAACATTCTTACAGAACCATCTGCTCCTACCGAAGCAAACATGTCACGACCTCCTCCCGCGCGACTGAAGGCTATGTCGTATACTTCCTTGTCATGAGCTATGAGCTGTGTCTTCACATGTCCAGTAACCATATTTACTCGTCCAAGCACTTGTCCTGTCTCCAGGCCCCAGATTGTGCAGGTAGTATCGATACTAGATGTTCCAATTAAATTGGGGTCAACTTCATTCCAATCGAAGGATGTTAGCGGTGCACAAAAGTCAGAGTTCTTATTGTTATTTAGCACACATTCCAAGCGTGTTTCAGGTTCTGCAGCACGCCATACCCGCAAATAATCACCAGAGGTAGCCAAAAGATCAGGGAAAAGTCCTGGAAACAACATAACATTGTCAAACCCATAAAATCTTAATACATACTATTCATGCATAAAGTTTTACCTTTACTATCTGGAATCCACATAATTTTTGTCGTAGGATAAGGATGATCAAAGGTACTCTTAGCACTAAACTCTGAGGTCTCTTCGTCCAGAGAAACTATCTGAACCTTGTTGTTGTATTCCTCGACAAAACTTCCAAGAGCCAAACGAAATCGTTTATCAGGCCTTACAGACCAATTCATACTATACAATGGCCATGGGGCTTCATATTTATAAATTTCTTTACGTTTTGGTGGAACACTGTGCAGAGCCATTTTTATTCAATTTTGTACTACTATGTTCTTAGTTTTCCCTTAAAGTCAACCGGCGCCAGATCCCGATACTTAATAAGTTATCAAAAAATGTATAACAAAACTTTTAGCAGAAATAATTCGTTTGTTGGTTTTCTTATGTATTATATCTAACCTACGGGGTAATCACAAGTCACTGAAGCGCAAACACAGTAAAAAAATCACACGTGACTTCAATTTGATTCCCTTATAAATTATTTGCAACTACTCTCCATTTAATTACATTAAACATTTTCACTGTCTCTTTGTTGCTAATTGCCAAATAGTTATACGAATATAACTCGCAAATTTCTCTGTCAATGGATAATAAAACCCAAGCTACAGCATAGCTACAGAAGCCGGTCAGCAACGCACTCTACATTTAATGGCCGTCGTAGAAATATTCCTGGTTGCGCTGTAACCGCACTCTGGAGACGATAACACATAGAACAATGAACGCAGTACGAGAACGTATAAAAGTAATTAGTACGAGAAAGTAAGCAAATCTGTCTATATTATAGAGCAAATTTATAAAGGTAATTATTGAATATAACGTTGCAATTAGCTGGATCTGTAAGCAATTTTAATGAGATTAATTTCAGTAAATGGAATAGAATTTTGACGATCGAGAATAGTAAAATGAAGATATTCAACAGATTAGAATAAAAATGCTTTCTCTCATTTGTGCTGTAGAGTCATGATTATCTACATATTAGATCATTTTTGTTAACAAAACAAAAGTCTCACTGAACTTTTCATTCTGTATAGGAAACATAGACAAAACGATGAAAGCTGTTTTTCATATCGCGTTACAATTCATAAAAATGTTAAATAGATCTGACTTAACACTTGTATCATACTTAATATACGATTGGCGTTCGGAGTTATTAAAAATTCAAATATGAATATAATTAATCAAAAAGTAGTTCGTCAAACAAAAATCTAATATACTTTATCAAAATCATATCGTCGAAATTATTACTTTTGATTAGCGACATATTATTTTGATGTGGGTAGTCCGTATTAATGTAGTAGGAAGTTACGTGTCGTCACAATATGTTGCGAAAAGTCAGATTTCCATATTAACTAATAAAACATAGTGAAGAAAATATGTTTATTGGGGAAAAAAAAAATTAATAGGTTATGAAAAATGCAAATGATTTATGTGCAGCGTTGCAAACGGCTCGTCCAACCTGGAAGAATATTTGGCGCTAAACTCCACAATGTTGATTGGCTGAGTTCGTCGGACGTGATGTCATCATGTTGATATCAGCCAATAGGAATCCACTATACTTCAATTTTGGTGCGAAATCTCAACATTCGGCTTATTCGTTGCATCAAGGTACGACCGTACAGGTTCTCTTTTACCGAATTAATTACTCCAGACATAAAAATGCCGCTCCACGTATCAAGCAAGGAAAACATCAGTAATAACCTTAGTAAAGTAAATCTTAACGGGAAGGTAAGTTCAATGTTATTTTCTGTCATTATTTTGTACATAAAATTCGACAATTTTTCATCCGATCGTAGTTCAATGACATACTCATCACGAGGTAACGCCTTATTCTAAATTTATTCTTATAGATGAACATTCTCGTAATATAATGAAATTATTTAGCGACGTGTAATATGTTTATATCAATTTTTATACAAATTTTCGTGCTTTGAGGAATAAGAAAAAGTACGTTATTGTGTTAATATGTTACTATTGGATTTGGCGCGAAAATTTTTTTAACGCTTTTATCTATCTTCTTATTCAGATTATCTAATATAAGGAAAATATTTCTTTTTTATTTATAACAAATCATTGATTTTAATACTTGTACTACTCATTTATTGCATATATATAAGGAAAATGTTCATTGAATGATTTATATGGAAGTTCCTGGTAGTCTGTTATATCTACTGGTTTTCTCCCCTACCTTTTGTGAAATGACAAAAATAAGGTATATAGCAATGATAGCTTAAATATTATTCTGCTTGATTTATCCGTTGCGCTCAATGGAAGGCGGTAACCTGTCTCGAGAAGTACGATTTAAATAATATTTTGGTGTTAGTTCTGTGACACTCATCTGTCTTTACTGTTTTTATAAGATACTACTTGTAATTAAGAAATCTATTTGGCTTGTCATTGATAAAAAAAATACAAAATACATTGATACAAAAAATAAGTTTTGTTCTGTGTGAGGTTATCTGCTTTGTTGAATGGGTCTGCTATATATTAATATTTATATATATTTCGAATGTTACACAATTAACTATACCTGTTGAAAATTATAATTATTTGTAATATATATATATATTGGGTTTCATTATTTCAAGCTGTAAACTTTTATAGAAAAGATGACCAATGAACCATGCGTTATGTATTAGGTTGTGCAAGATAGTGAATAGATCTAAGTTCTCTTACAATGAGATAACAATAGTTAATTATGTTTCAGAATTCTCCTAAAAAAATTTGTGTAGAGCCATATATATCGAATGACAAAGGTGTTAAAAACAATGTGAGTATAACTAGACGTTGATCTTAATAGTGTTGTTTACAAATGTATTTAATGAATATCATTGTCAATAGGGCATTTCTAAAATTACAAAGAAATTGGATCTTAAGGAGAATGGCTTTGATCCAGAACTAGAGCCTCTACTCAAAGAGAATCCTCGTAGATTTGTTGTATTTCCAATCGAATGGCCAGATATCTGGGCAAAGTACAAGGAAGCAGAGGCTTCCTTCTGGACTGCAGAAGAAGTAGATTTAGGCGAGGTTAGTTTTCTTATATAGAGTTATGATCGGAGTTTGATACGTTATGTTGTAATTTTATTTCATTTACTCTGTAGGACGTGAAGCACTGGGTAAAGTTAACAGATGACGAACGTCATTTTATATCCCATGTATTGGCGTTTTTTGCAGCATCAGATGGTATTGTCAATGAGAATCTAGTAGAACGGTTCAGTCAAGAAGTCCAAGTAACGGAAGCACGGTGCTTCTATGGTTTTCAAATAGCAATTGAAAATGTACACTCAGAAATGTATTCCCTCCTTATAAACACATTCATCAGTAATGCCGAAGAGAGGGATTTTCTCTTCAATGCCATCGAGAATCTTCCCTGCGTTGCTAAAAAAGCCAATTGGGCCTTAAATTGGATTTCGCATGACACAGCAACTTTTGCAGAACGTGTGATTGCGTTCGCAGCGGTAGAAGGAATCTTCTTCAGTGGTAGTTTCGCTGCTATCTTTTGGCTGAAGAAACGTGGTATCATGCCTGGACTTACATTCAGCAACGAATTAATTTCCAGAGATGAGGTATGTTGATTTATTTTAAGAATTCTTTCTCTATATCGATTGGACTATTTATATATTGCTTCTTTTGCTACAGGGACTTCACTGCGAATTCGCTTGTCTAATGTTCAAACACATTATACAGAAACCTTCTCAGGAACGAGTTATCTCCATTATCAAGGATGCTGTGGAAATTGAAAAAGAATTCCTCACGGTAGCACTTCCAGTCCAAATGATTGGAATGAATTGCACTCTCATGTGTCAGTACATCGAATACGTCGCCGATAGACTTCTAATAGACTTAGGATGTCCACGCGTAAGTAGATTCATGAGAACAATTTTTGTATTTTGAATGCTCACTTATATTCTAAAATAATCCAAAATGGTGGAAAAGTTGCTACTAGGACGATAGTCTTTTTTTCTACTGTAGTCACATACTATGTTATGCAATTTTAGGTCTATGGCTCTAACAATCCCTTCGACTTTATGGAACACATCTCCCTCGCAGGCAAGACGAACTTCTTTGAGAAAAAGGTTGGTGAATACATGAAGTTCGGTGTTAATCAGACAGAAGAGAAAACTAATGGTGCGTTCAAAATGGTCGAAGATTTTTAACAAGGATTTAATAACATCAATTTGTGATATATTATGTAAAAAAAAACTGGTACACCGAGCGTGCTCGGGTTCTAATATCTTCTGTAAGTTTTCTATATTTGTAAAGATATTGTATTAGCTTGTAGATTTTGATAAGTTGACTAGGAACAGTTTTATTCCGTAAAAAGACCTGTATGTCTGTTTGATATAAAGCCATTCACCTGGTCGAATGACTGTGACATAGAAGTGCAATTTTGAAAATTCGTCGCTGGTGCTGACTCGCGTGTTACACGTGCAAAAATTCTATTTCTATCAGGTGGAGACTATATCTTTGTGTGCGCACTTAGGCTGATTGCTTTCATAGGAAATTTACAAATTCTTATGTAAATGACTATCGCGGTTGTTCTAAAATATTTATCTACTGCATTTTTTCATTTAATGATTGTCACATAGCCTGAATGATACAGTTAATCAATATGTACATTTTATTTCTCAGATCCTAGCATTATCTGTATGCTTGCGGTATTCACTTAAGTTACATGGTATCGTACTTATATTTTATATAACGATCAGATAAATTACAGTTAGAATAATAAATTGCCTAGTAATTTAACTGTTTTTACTTTTTATTGAAAACCAACAAAAATAGATATAAAATTATCAATGAATTCTTATAGCTAGTGGTTTTACAAAGGAGCAGTACTTAAAAAATTGAATGTATTTTACATGATTCATGAACATAATTTCACTTTACTTCGACAGTAAAGCCTCTTTGAATTTTTTCTAAATAAGTTTTTCGGCATTCCATCTCATCTGCTGGTCTATTATAAGGAAGCCAAACAGGTTCTCCAACAAAGTAACGTTTAGCCTTAATGTAATTCTGAAACATACAATGAACCTTGACTAGACCATTGATAAGAGGAAATTTATACAAAAAATTACAGAAAAATTTAAAAATCCCCTCTACCTTGACATCAAGAGTGAATCTGTGATATATTCCACTAGGGATAATTAATAGATCTCCTGGTGTAACTTCAATGCGTATCCATTTATCATTCTTGTCCCTGACATCAAAATATCCAGATCCATCCAAAATCAATCGAATTTCTTCATCAGTGTGGAGATGTTCGGTAAAGAAATTTTTCAGCTACAAATCCCAAAGATTTTAAATTACAACTCAGAACTCTGGATGCTACCAACAATTACAGTGTCACTTATAAAAATTCTTTATTACTTTTTCTTCATAGTTCGATAAACATTTCTCAGAGCAAATTATCTGATCCTCATAAGTGTATCCACGTTCCTTCTTTAACTTCAACAAAGTTTCATCCTTGTCATAATTCTCATGGTCGACCTAAAATTTATTTTGCGCTATTTCGGCTTACCGGCTTGAGCAATTACATTTTATTTTTATTTAAGTACTGTCGGCACAGAATAACAACCAGATGCTGTTGTCAGTTTACATAACGTATCAATCATTTAAAACGAACATATCCAGACATTTAGGCATACAATTACTAACCTTAAAATATTCAGTACCAGAAACGTCGAATAGTTCTGATAACGTTACAAATTCTGGTGGTTCTTTGTGATGCTCTAATCTTTGATCAGCATCACTGTCATCCATGTACCAGGCGCGGACCATTTTTATTTTGTTTTTGATTTTAAAGGAAAATAAGAGTACTGTCCCGTGTATAGAAGACAGAACAGGAAGGACAGAATTGGAAAAATAGTTTGGTGGGGGTTGACCAATCATCTTCGTTCCGGAAATGTCAAATGATGCCCGGGTTCTCCATGTAGAAGAAAAAACAGAAATTCGGAAAGTGTAAAAATCAATTTTCGTTCATTAAAATCAATAATAAGGACACATTGTTAGAAAAGTCATTAAATATTAATTATCTAGAAGATTGTATAAATTGAAATGCGAAGATTTGGAATTCGTAAACTTCATCAAAGTTTTAAGGTTAGAATGTTTGCCCGTTTTCTGAAAAATATGGTACACGGGGAACCGGGCATCGTTTGACAATTTGATATCGGTGTGGGCCCACGAGACAGGTAAGTACAGAGATGAGTAGGGATATGTACAACGCTACGGTTTTAGGCGATATCAAAAACATGGCGCTAAATCGTAGCGGCGAATCCGGGAGTACGATTTTGTGATCATCATCTCTGTCAACAAAACATATCCCGTCGTAGCCCAACTAAACGTGAACACGAACATAAACCTTAGCGGGCAGAGGTTCTCCACTACTCACCGCTCGTCCAAAGCAACCCTCAGAACGAGACAGGAAATTATAGAACTCAGTCTACTCTGAAAAAGATTTCTGAACGTACCCCAAGGAGTTTGGTTTTCCGAGTTCTTCCGTCTAGTATGACTGACGTGATTATTTCTCATTGTAAGTACTGTAAACAACATTGGATCCTTCTCAGATATATTAAATAAAAATAGAGATACGACGATTGTTAGCGGCACTTGCAGAAAGTTGGGAAACAAATCCTAAAACGGTATCGGTGAGACAGAGATAAGTAGGGAGATTTGAACTGGCACCACCTAAAATTACATTCTCAAGCAACTTCAAATAACAATTAAAATTTGATCTTCTCTTGGCCAGATTGCAAACTTTTACAATATGGTTGATTCTGGAAAACACCTATGACAGGTGCGTTCGACGGTGAGCCGAGCTCGCTGAGAAAATAGTTTCTCCGTTTTTGAATGCTGGACACTTATTCGGATGCATGAAGATAAAAATATTCGTAAAGAAGCCCGGTAGTGACAATTGATTTCCTGGCACTTGGTCTTCTATGAGGGCATAAAGCCAAAAAGAAATAAGAAGTAGGAAGAGATAAGAATAACAAATATTAGTTGCACAGTAATATTGAAAATTCAAAAAATTGAATAAAATTTCCAAATACTATTATTGGATCTTTATTTACTTTAAAAATTTATTCAAAATATAAAATTGAGGCTAAATCAAAATCTCGCATAATATACGCAGTAGATAAAAATTGACTTGAAACTGTAGAATATCAAAAATAAATTACGTTCAAATTG
>NW_014332850.1:0-2964 GCF_000341935.2 Cephus cinctus
GTTCGCGATGCATTTCCTGTTACATTCTTGGGGCGTTGAAAATACGATACACGTATCATTGGATTTGCCGTATGAAATATCGTGATTTTGAAGATCTGTGTAATTAAAAATTAAAGAAGCCAATGAGTTTCCAGAATGCTAAATTGAATAAAGAACTTAGGCTAAAGTCTATTTCGAGGTATACACGGAAACAGATTTTGCAAATTAAAAGAAGAATCTTACTTTCTGGAGTTCCACGTATTGTTCTTGCACCGGAAATGAGTGTATGAATTAAAATAACGACGAATGTAATTCGAAGCTTCATGATCACTGAACGATCGATGAAATGAATCGCAGAATTCAAAATTGCTAATAATTATCTGCGCTTATTTTTTTTCCTTCTACTTTACTTTATCGACTACTGGTTTATTAGCACTGGACATGGTTTCTTTTTATACTGGTTTTCATATCTATATGATATATATTTTTATCATTTAGAATAACAGTTTGTGCAACATTTATTGTATACTATATAAAGAATGTTCGTTGACGTAAAACAGAAAAATTGCAACATTCATGACTTTGAATTATATTCATAAAGTGTATTGCGTTTTAAAAATCCTATTTCTCCATTTCGTGGAACTTTTGATACTTGTCATGACTGAAGTGAAATTTTGAAAATAATTAATTAGATCGATCAATAGTTAATTGCATTCACTGACGTTGAAAGACACATTATCACATTTATCAGTTAAATATATTTCTTATATATTTTAACCTTAATGAACTATTTTTGCTATTGTCGATTTTTAAGAAGAATATATTCTATTTCGTAGGATTTTTGCAATAATATGCTCACAGACAAATTACGATATTCGAATACTTTCTGGCAATTGCGAATTAATAATGGAGTTGAAACTGTTAATAAATATATTATTAATAATTGATCCCTCATATATAATGATACAGATAAGGAAGAACATGTTTTGAAAATTTCATAGTGCATCTTGTGATAAAAAATATTTTCAATCGTATGCTCTGATGCTAATGGGAATGTTGCACTTGTAACAACAGTATAAATATTTATTATGACACTTTCTCATGGTAAGTCCATGTCACTATGTCAATATTTTGTTGATATTCATTATTTTTTTTCCAGATATATAATAACGTCTAACAGGCATTAATAACAGGTAAAAATCTTACATAGTACAAAATGTCCATAGGACGTTCACGAGACGTCTTGTTATATCGGAATAAGACTATCTTGTAATGAGCTACAAAACGCGATACTAAAGATTCCATCATTGCGTCTTCTAGTGAGGATTTTTATAATTTAAGAAACAGTATAGAACAGACAATCTTCGTAAACTGAATCTTACGATAGGACTGAATATAGAAACTTATTAAAACTGTGAAAGAGAGGTTGTTGGAATGGTCAATTGTTTAGGATGGCAAATGTACAAATTTTTAGTGCAAAGGATAATTTGAGTATTATCAGGCTATGATTTCTGCGCAGTGAGGTGAAGCTGAAACAATATGCACTAAAAATGTTTTTTGCAAAAAAATTGGAAATTAATATTTTCAATAATTGTTGTGGACGATTTTTGCTATAGAGACGCTCTAAACGGTCGCGTTTGCCCTGAACTCTCTCGCGTCTAGAGGGGAAGTCTACTATCGCTCTTCAGAGATCAGTAGGGAGATGCACAACGCTACGGTTTTAGGCGATACCAAAAACATGGCGCTAAATCGTAGCGGCGAGTCCGGGAATAGAATTTTGTGATCATCGCCTCCGTCGATAATGCATATCCCGTCGTAGCCGAGCTGAACGTGATCACGAACGGGTAGCCTGGCGGGCAGAGATTCTCCTCAACTTACAACTGAATCCCAGAGCAACCCTTAGAAAGAGGCCGCTTATCAGATATTGCCCAAATCTTTTATTTTTGTAATCTTAAATTCAAATGTACAGTGTAAGCTCGATAAGATTTACTAAGACAAAAGTCAGCACCTTATGCCTGCCTGTGTTAAGGAGTGCAGCGATGCGGTGCTAGCTTCCATCATTATTTAACAATAGTTCCAAACGGAACTATGGTCCCAACATGGAGTACTAGAGAGAATTATTCCGGAACTGTTTGAAATACAACCTGAAAATAACACTGAAAGCCAGCTCCTTATGCGTACCTGCACTGAAGCATATGGTGCCACTAGTATACTTAATACGTATTTTAACGATGTTACGTAGCAGAACTATTGTTAAAACCTATCAGGAACTATAGAAATTCTAGTCAAGTGCGTAGCATGTGCAACGCTCAGACATCAATTTTTGAAGTTCTTCAAGAAGGTATCATTTGTACCTCTTTGCAATCAGTCCCCTTCAAAAGAGTATAGTCTCTAGTATATCTCCACTGCGTTCCATCGTTTGTACCTTCATAGTTTTCTTTTAAATTCAATATTAGTGCGTAGCAGGTACAGGGTCTAGACACCATTTTTTGAGTTTTTCAAAACATTTATAGGTAGTATAGTTATAAGTTAATAAGTTAAAAGTATAGTTATAGGTAGTAGAAAAAGTGTATTAATCCGTATGCGTGCGAGAGAGACGCACTTAGAGCCCTGCTGTGCTAATGAAACGTACGCGTTAGGAGCATTACAGGGTGCGTCAACGATATCCTGAAATGCGAACAATTGCCGTGCACCGATCAGCCTGCATCGTCACTCGAGAGCATCGTTGACGAACCCTGTACGAGTTGTAATTGACAAACCTGTCGTAGGGGGGCATCACTTTTGCCAAGGAGTACTCGAGCAGGGGGGAGGGGGTACCAGTGGTATACAAAGAATGTATTATTGGTGCAGAGGTCAGTCTTTCGAGAGCCGTTCTCTTGGAAACCGCGTTTTGCCGATCTTCCTTCCCCCTTTCCCTCTCTCCGCAAATACATCGCAGTTGTGATACATTTATCGATTCTTTGTCTCTTTTGTTCATCTACATTC
>NW_014332851.1:0-191 GCF_000341935.2 Cephus cinctus
AAACGAAAAATTTTAACCGTAATACTTTTGGGACTCACCCCCACCCCCATTTAACCACGCCCCCAGGTCTCGCTATAACGGATCTATTACTACTCACGCGCCAGTTTCGAATATGTCATCGCGACAATTAATAATTTCCATCATCTCTTGTGGACAATTTATACATCTCGGTCCTACGAAGAGTAACATTC
>NW_014332851.1:254-3590 GCF_000341935.2 Cephus cinctus
CACCCCCTCCCTTTAGGCTAATGGGCGGCGATTCGCCCTGCGGACGAATCCTTCAACCCAGCGTCTTCGCCACGCGCCAGTTTCGAACTTGTCATTGCGACAATTAATAATTTTTATCTCTTGTGGACAATTTGTACAGCTCGGTCCTACGAAGAGTAACATTCGTTCTTGCGCGAGGGTGAACCAGGCGTCCCTGGATTCCCAACTCGCGGAAATATAATTCTGCGAAATATATAATGCGCAACTGACGATGGGCGCTATGCCATAGGGGTCGGTAGTGGTGCTTAGTCGTGTAGCGCTGTACACGCCGCTTCCAGTCGTCGTGGTTGAGTACCAGCTGAGTAGAGCGCCTTGCTGCTGCGTGATGTCAAGCTGTCCCGCGTTGCGCGCGCCTCCGGGGCCAGTAGAGCTGCTGTCCGCAGATAGCGCGAGTGTCGACCCTCGCGTGTCGCAGCTCCCTTCCTCCTGGGACTCCAGCTGGCTCTCCTTCTCTCGTTCTCCGCGTCTTCACGGGCACGGCGAGCGAGCAGCTATTCGAACTCCGGCAGAGTACACGCAAAACAAAAGAAAATAATAAAATAATCTATCGAACTTTCAATTAGGCCCTTGCGGTCGGTGGATCCTGCCTGGACTTTGCAATGGCCTTTCGGCCCGTATCGCGTTTCGGCGTGATTTTCCGCCGAGGACAAGACGGGTGAAATCCACCACGTCACACCTCATAGACGATCATTTTCCTAGCTTCGCCTCTGAATTTATTTTTGAGTAATCTAACTAATGGTGAAATTACGGTTTGTGATACCAATTCTTTTGCATTTTTACAAGCTCGGATAAAAGTATGAACAGAAATATTCGAGCCATCGAAAGTCGGTACCCCTTCTAATGCATCTTTCAATGAAGAATGTGGTAAATAGATAGAGGTTGTTGATGGTTGTGTCTGAGGTGTTGGTACATCTGATATAGATGGTACTATTGGGATTTGTTGATCTTGCGACATTATTAATTCTGGTTCTGTTAAACTTTGAACTCCTAAATATCGCGAATAGGCTCTAGTGACAGGTCTCGTCATAACACTTCCAACTCACCAAAGTATCCCACCGCTGCCACCAAATTTTAATGTTACGATTGCTAAATTCGGAAAATCAAGCAATCGTAAATGAAGTTTGTAATATAAACGATGATTCGTTGGTTCGGTCTACTTTTACAGCACGTCCACGTGTTAATACAAGGCCTAACGAATTTTATGATTTGGAGTTGTGATAATTTCTCAAGATGTGTCTTCGCGGATCTGGAAATATTCTATTTTTAAGTGATTCTTCAGTCGGTAAATCTTTTGGTAAACTTGAAAATTCTATGGGAATCAATTTCCACGGTAAGTATTGAATAGAATTGTCTTGTTCGTTAACTTGATATTCTGTCGTGACAAGATCCTTTTGGCTCGTTGGTTTTGTTTGTTTTTGAGTATATGGTTTATTTAATTGTCTGAATATTTTACATAACTGAACTTTTCTACCACTTCGTTTAGGCATAAGTCTGTACTTACTTAGTTTTACTCTCTTAATCTCTTTCTAAACACCCCAATGCTACTTCTGGCTCCCTTTTTATAGCAGTAAAACTACTTCTGATTGGTCAATGTGACTCCCCTTCTTCAAAATTCTTAATGTATCGATTGATAGCTAACCCTTTTCCGATAATCAATATCCCAAGTCGTACACCGTTATTTGAATCTCCTTGAATGTCATCCGAGAAGATTCAGGCTTATCTGTTTATTTATCATTGTTCAATATTAACAAGGTAAAATACAATATTTAAAATTGTTAGTGTAACGTTAATAATATATTACATTAATGATTATATGATTAAATGATTATAATGTGTAGAAGAAATTAATGTGTTTTGCCATTTATAATTATAAGGAGTGGAACGTAACACCTCCCCCCTTTAGAACGGAAACTATGCAATTTGCTTAGTTTTCGTCCATATGAACATATATGACCTTAGGTTGTTCATTTGGTTGTTTCCCATATATATATTGTGACGTATTTTTACGCGATCGACTTCACCGGAAAATGCAAGACTGACCGGCGCACAACTTTACGCGATTCCTACGCGTTCCGGGCAACTCACGGGCTAACAAATTTTTACTCTCGAAATACTTAAGGTATTGTTGGACGCCAGGTTCCAAAACGGGAACCACGTATCAGTTCCTACAATATGTCTTCGCGTGCCTACGTTGGCTAACTCAGCTACGCGGAGGCGGCGGGATTCGGAACAATAGGTCGGATGGGTCAGACGATCACGCGACACACAAAATCATTCGGACACTTCGATCTCAAAGAAATCGTTCGGTTTATTAACTAAAATCGGCGACGTGAAGCGCGACGATCTCTTACAATACCGAAGTAATTATTTACAAAAGAAATAGTAATTAATATAGATCGAAAAGACAAAACCAAAATACAATCAAACAATAGTAACGGGTACTTCGCGTACCGTACGAATTCAAAGCCAAATATCGTAACACGGCTAATCCGCGTTTACCAAAATACGACAACCGACCGTCAAGGACCTGTACGCGTTCTTCGCGTTACAAAATCAAAAGTTACATACGCCTGACGACGGGCGGACGACAAGAAAACAATTCGGAGACGTTACAAAATTCTAATTCAATAATAAGATCCAAACAAAAATTCTAAACTTTGAACTCTGCCGGTCGACGGACCTTCGTGCCGTGGTCTTATTCGAGGTGAGGGATAGTCCCTCCGCGTGTTCGTTACACGCGCAAGCAAAACGTACGAGAAACAACAAAATCCGGTACCACAATTTGTACGAAGTTACGTCGCTCACAAAAGTCGGTTAGACTCGCTTACCGTGGTGTTCCCTGGTCGCGTAATCCAAGAAAACCCCAATCGACAGCCCAATGGCACTTTGTGCATTCGTGTACTCACAATTCGACTACAATAAAACCAAACGTCTAACGTCTTCGCGTGTCCAAACAAGATTCTCATCTTCACGCGCTTTGTCTTCGCGTGAAGGATAGCACCCCCTCCCTTTAGGCTAATGGGCGGCGATTCGCCCTGCGGACGAATCCTTCAACCCAGCGTCTTCGCCACGCGCCAGTTTCGAACTTGTCATTGCGACAATTAATAATTTTTATCTCTTGTGGACAATTTGTACAGCTCGGTCCTACGAAGAGTAACATTCGTTCTTGCGCGAGGGTGCACCAGGCTTCCCTGGATTCCCAACTCGCGGAAATATAATTCTGCGAAATATATAATGCGCAACTGACGATGGGCGCTATGCCATAGGGGTCGGTAGTGGTGCTCAGTCGGGTGGCGC
>NW_014332851.1:4224-4504 GCF_000341935.2 Cephus cinctus
CAGTTTCGAATATGTCATCGCGACAATTAATAATTTCCATCATCTCTTGTGGACAATTTATACATCTCGGTCTTACGAAGAGTAACATTCGTTCTTGCGCAAGGGTGCACCAGGCGTCCCTGGATTCCCAACTCGCGGAAATATAATTGTGCGAAATATATAATGCGCAACTGACGATGGGCGCTATGCCATAGGGGTCGGTAGTGGTGCTCAGTCGGGTGGCGCTGTGTACGCCGCTTCCAGTCGTCGTGGTTGAGTACCAGCTGAGTAGAGCGCGTTG
>NW_014332851.1:4551-10391 GCF_000341935.2 Cephus cinctus
TCCTGGGCCAGTAGAGCTGCTGTCCGCAGATAGCGCGAGTGTCGACCCTCGCGTGTCGCAGCTCCCTTCCTCCAGGGACTCCAGCTGGCTCCCTCTCTCTCGTTCTCCGCGTCTTCACGGGCACGGCGAGCGAGCAGCTATTCGAACTCCGGCAGAGTACACGCAAATCAAAAGAAAATAATATAATAATCTATCGAAATTTCAATTAGGCCCTTGCTGTCGGTGGATCCTGCCTGAACTTTGCAATGGCCTTTCGGCCCGTATCGCGTTTCGGCGTGATTTTCCGCCGAGGACAAGACGGGTGAAATCCACCACGTCACACTTGATATTACTTTTCCTGATGTTGTTGGCGAACTTTATAAAGGGACACCCTCTGTACGATGCTGGGTGGCCAATGTTTCCACAATTTGCACATTTTAGATTGACTTTGGATTCTTCGTTCCTGTTTTCTTTAATATCACAGTTTCCTGGTTCATGAATCTGAGAACACTTGACAGATCTGTATGGCATATGACATAGCGTTTCGCGTGGCGTCGGACTGATTTTATTTTAAGAATTTGTATTTATTTGACTGTGGGGAACGTTTCGTTTGTTTTTGAGTTTATTAAGCGGATCCGAGAGGATTCTACACAATTTGTATTGAGACGGGGCCCGAGAGAGAGTCAACTACGGGCCTGGCGTAGCGCTGTCGAGGAGAGGTGACGTCAAGACCGGAGCACACAACCTGGTGGCTAAACTACGCGAAGCAAGCGGCGAGCGTCTTCAGAAGCAGAGGGCATACAGGAGTTGTACAAGCGACGTGACGCCGAATATCGAGGGAGTAGAGGTGGATATGATCCCCGCCTTCCGGAAACGGCACTGCAGCCATCCTATTGTAGCAAGATGCCAGGATCTATTTTACCGGGATCGGTAAAACAATTGAAGATCGCGAGGCGGCTAGCGGAGCCGATGTAACAGCGAACCTGATTGGACCAGGGGGTGGTATTACAGCGCGCTCTCAGGAAGGTTCCCGATTTTGGAAATTTGTAGCGTCACTCACGGCGTTGCCAAGCTTAGGGATAGACGTGCTATCGTTTTCTACCGATTTTTGTATTTATTATATCGTATCGTGATCCGTTTGAGGGACTATAATCCAGGAGAGTGTGTTCCTCGCAATAGTAGGAGCTACTGGACAACGGCGAGTGACGCTCAGGGGTATTCTGGCTATTTGTTTTAATTCACGGGATCAACCGATCTTTTCTGTTCGACGTACTCTTACGCGTCATCCTGCGCTTTCCTGACCGCTAAGGGTCCAAGGTTAGCTAATCCGGTGACAAACAGGAGATCGGTCTCTCATTTCATTATTTCAACTTTTCCGGTTTTGTGTCTAACCGTTCAGTCTACGTCTCGCGGAATGGTCTCCCTAACACATAGGTGCGTGAGTTAATATCGTACCGCTTATTATCGTTACCGTATCGTTTGTTATATCGTATCGTATGTTGCGTTGTTCCAGCGGGAACATTATTGTATAATATCGTTCGGGTAAATATCCCAGTGTGTTATGCATATATAATGCCATTTAATCCCTTGCGAGGTACAGCACGGACTCCCGCTCCGTTTACAATATCACTTAAAACTACTGTACAAAAGTTAAACTATTTACTAATTGCCCTATACTACATAATCTATTTACATCCTCGCTCTTTCATACACCTCTGTCTCGCTCGCCAAAAGAGAAAAAGAAATTCAAAAAGAAAAAACTCTTTTGGCTCGGTCTCTCATTCATTCTCACGCTCGCAACACTCTCTCCCTCTCTCACACTACCGACCTCCGATTCCGGCGCTCTTTACTTAAAACCCCGCCTAATTCTCCTCACTTCCTCTCCCATCGATCTCCAGCTCACCTTTTTAAACCTCCCACCTCCTTTCCTACATCTCATCACCTTTGTTTTCTTCTCACGCTCGCAACACTCTCTCCCTCTCTCACACTACCGACCTCCGATTCCGGCGCTCTTTACTTAAAACCCCGCCTAATTCTCCTTCCCTATCTCTCCCCTTTCTTTCCTTATCCTTTCTAATTCCAGTAGCCATCTTTCCCCCTGTCCTGACTCCCCCAACACTTCTTCTCTCATTTCTTGCCATCCTCTGTCTATCCCCAAACCTGAGCATGCCTCCCATACATGTTCCCACGTCTCTTCTCCATACCCACACATTCTACACCTCTTTTTTTCTTCCTTCTCCCAGTACATTCCTCCACTCATCTCATCCCCTAACCTAAACCTCGCTACTCTGCTCCACCTCTCCTCCTTCCAACCCCTCTTTAGAAATGCCGCCCTGAAGTCTACAAAAAGCAGCATTAGCTTCCCTTTCTTTTTCCCTAACTCTCGATTAATCAGGTAATTTAGTACATGGATGTTGTCCACCGTCCCCATCCCCTTCCTAAAGCCTGCTTGACTCGGTGGCAGCAACCTTTTTCTTTCCACCTCTCGCCTCAGCCTCCTTTTCAGAACCCCTACATATACTTTGTATGCTGTCTGTGTCAGCTATATCAGCCTATACTCCTCCACCTTTCTTCCCTCCCCCTTCTTCACTATTGGAATTACTACTCCTTCCTTCCAACCTTCTGGCCACCCTTCTCCTCTCCACACTCTCTTACATATCTCCCATAATGTCCTCACCACATTCTCTCCTCCGTACTTCCACACTTCATTTGGAATGTTATCCTCCCCCACCGCCTTCCTATCCTTCAGTCCCTGCACCACCTCCCTTACTTCCTGCAGTGTGACGTCTTCTTCATCTTCATTCATCTCTCTTTCTATTACCTCCCCTCCCCTCACTCTCTCCTCCGACCCTCCCAACACACCTCTGAAATATCTATCCCATTCATTCATCCTGATGCTCTCGTTCACACCCTTCCTCCTTTTTCTTCCCCTATTTACTACCTTCCATACCTGCTCCTCCGTCCTTATTGCATTTATATCCTCTTCCCATTTCTCCCTTTCCGCCTTCCTCTTGTCATCACACAGCTTTCCTATCCGTACTTTCTCGAGTGTTATATTCCTTTTTAGACCCCTGCCCTCTTCTTCCATAATCGCTTCCTTCCTTACCTGCTCCCGTCACTCCCTTCCTTACCGGACCACGCTATCCTGACCGCCTGCCCTCTACCTTTCTATATTCCTAACCACCTCACTTGTTTCCTTCCTTACCTTCTGTTTTCACCTGTCTGTCCCTCTTCTTTAGTACCTGCCTCCCGCCTTTCCCAGACCCTCTGTCCCCCTTTTAGCTCACCCTCCTTACCCTACCTATTTATGCTGCTTTATTCTCTTTGTTCCCTATTCCTTCCTTCTTCTAACACTATACTTCCTCTGCCTGTTTGTCCGTCTCTTCCCCTCACACCGTTTGGCTTTTGTACACTGTCACTAAACACAACTTCTCACAGCGTCACCGGAAACGGAAGTCCTCCCAGTGTTATGCATCATCTCGCTCAGTTTTCTGTAATTATCATTTGTATTTCACCATCTTGTTCTTATATTTTCTATTTAAAATAAATCGGATGCGTCCCCGAATTTTGGTTCCGATAGTTTGTCGTTTTCAGTAATTTTTAGAGTGAACCTCCCTAATTTTCAGATTTTGATTATTGTCTCCCAGACCCAGGACCCCACCGCATAAGAGCTGGCCAGGGTGTCCTTAGGAGACAGCGGTGTAACTCTGGTTATACCTGGCGCCCAATAATTTAGTATTTCATTAATTATTTCTCGCGGTGCCATTTATTTGTGCGTTACCGTTGAAAAGTGTCGTCACAATATATATTGTGAAATAATTAATGAAATACTCAATTATTGGGCGCCAGGCATAACCAGAGTTACACCGCTGTCTCCTAAGGACACCCTGGCCAGCTCTTATGCGGTGGGGTCCTGGGTCTGGGAGACAATAATCAAAATCTGAAAATTAGGGAGGTTCACTCTAAAAATTACTGAAAACGACAAACTATCGGAACCAAAATTCGGGGACGCATCCGATTTATTTTAAATAGAAAATATAAGAACAAGATGATGAAATACAAATGATAATTACAGAAAACTGAGCGAGATGATGCAGAACACACTGGGATATTTACCCGAACGACATTATACAATAATATTCCCGATGGAACAACGCAACATACAATACGATATAGCAACCGATACGGTAACGATAATAAACGGTACGATATTGACTCACGCACCCATGAGTTAGGGACACGATTCCGCGAGACGTAGACTGAACGTTTAAACACAAAACCGGAATAATCGAAATAATGAAATGAGAGACCGATCTACTGTTTGTCACCGGATTAGCTATCCTTGAACCCTTAGCGGTCAGGAAAGCGCAGGATGACGCATAAGAGTACGTCGAACAGAGAAGATCGGTTGATCCCGTGAATTAAAAAATAGCCAGAATACACCTGAGCGTCACTCACCGTTGTCCAGTAGCTCCTACTATTTCCAGGAACACACTCTCCTGGATTATAGTCCCTCAAACGGATCACGATACGATACAATAAATACAAAAATCGGGACAAAACGATAGCACGTCTATCCTTGAGTTAGGCCACGCCGTGAGTGACGCTACAAATTTCCAAAATCGGGAACCTTCCCGAGAGCGCGCTTTAATACAACCCCCTGGTCCAATCAGGATCTCTGTTACATCGGCTCCGCTAGCAAGCTCGCGATCTTCAATTGTTTTAACGATCCCGGTAAAATAGATCCTGACATCTTTCTACGATAGGATGGCTACTGTGCCGTTTCCGGAAGGCGGGAATCACATCCACCTCTACTCCTTCGATATTCGGCTTCACGACTCTTCTGCAACTCCTATATGCCCTCTGCTTCTGAAGACGTTCGCCGCTTACTTCGCGTAGTTGAGCCACCAGGTTGTGTGCTCCGGTTTTGACGTCACATCTCCTCGACAGCGCTCCGCCAGGCCCGTAGTTGGCTCTCTCTCGGGTCCCATCTCAATATAAATTGTTTCGAATCCTCTTGGATCCGCTTAATGAACTCAAAAACAAATGAATGATCCCCACAGGGAAATAAATACAAATTCTTAAAATAAAGTCAGTTCAACGCCATACAAAACGCTCCGTAACCCATCCGGCCCCACGACGTAGTCGAATTCGCCTAATTTTGTGACTTGCAACATATTGTCACGTCACAATATATACATATTACCACTATTTTTATATAAGCTATACCTATTATTATTCCTATTTGTTTTTTTTTTAATATACTCCATTTTAATTTTATCACTATACATATCAAGAGACTCGGTCGAGTCTCGCGCCAAGTACAGGCAACTGGCTGTACAGGGCGCAGCGCGCCGAGACTCTTTACTCGAGTCAACTTCTTATACCTGTGTTTGGAACGAAATATCTTGTTAACCATTATACATAAGAAAAAGTTATTGATACATTCACTATAGGAATTGAGGGTTCTGAATTGATTGCCACCACGTTCAATACGATTTGTGTACGAGATCAGGGCGTATTGAGATGGCGAGCGAGATAATTTTATTTCAGTTCCGTCGTCGTCGTCGTCGTCGTCGTCGTCTTCGCACGTCCATCACATTTTTTACACGACAGATGGCGCTGACTGCATTACCTTCTTTACCTATTTGTGGGTGCTTTCACAACAGTATAGAAATATTAAGTTTTTAATAGCATTCATGTAGAGCGCGCGTGTATGGATGTATGTATATGTGTGCTTCGGCATAGTTCCTCGTATTTTAGGTGACAGTTTTTAGAGATACAGGATGTCCAGGTGTTCCTCTTCGTAGTTTCTTGTATCTAGGTACTGGATGTGGAAGTCCAGGGTGTCCAGGTATTCC
>NW_014332851.1:10960-11215 GCF_000341935.2 Cephus cinctus
TTCCGCTCCGTAGTTTCCTGTGTCCAGATGTTGGATGTGGAAGTCCAGGGTTTCCAGGTATTCCGCTTCATAGTTTTCTGTATCTAGGTGTCGGACGTAGAAGTCTAGAGTGTCCAGAAAAGTGTGCAACGAGCGACGCTTTGGCGCTTCGCTCAAACAATAGTATCCTCTCTGTTGTTCGCACAGCCTGAGGTACGTAAATAATCCAGCACACTTTCCTCTCTTACGTTTACCACACGGCTTCAACAAGCTGGA
>NW_014332851.1:11225-11726 GCF_000341935.2 Cephus cinctus
TCTAGAGTGTCCAGAAAAGTGTGCAACGAGCGACGCTTTGGCGCTTCGCTCAAACAATAGTATCCTCTCTGTTGTTCGCACGGCCTGAGGCACGTAAATAATCCAGCACACTTTCCTCTCTTACGTTTACGACACGGCTTCATCAAGCTGGACACCATTAACTACACTTATATGCACTGAAGATTACATTTTCTTTAAAAATTTGTATATATCTTTATGCATTTCTAAAAATAAGTGACTTACAAATTATATTTATATGCCATTCAACATTTTCGACGACGCAATATATTTTTCTGATTAGCGACATCATAATGCATTTACATTTTATATCTATGAAAATATAGATTTCAGTGCTTAGAGCTTCTATATGTCCCGTTGAACAACAAAAACTTGTGACTCACCCAAAAAACACTTACGCGTAAAAAACTACGCCAAGTACAGGAGTGCTGTGTATTCCTCTAATAAAAAGTATTGATATCACATTATTGAGGCCAAGTACAT
>NW_014332851.1:11974-51974 GCF_000341935.2 Cephus cinctus
ATTATGATTTAATGGTCATTTAATAATTAATAAAATTTTAGGTGATTCCTTATCGAGTACTACTTAACTGGTCCGTGCCAGGAATTCCAAAGTACTTACTTTGAACGTACTAATAGTATCCTAAAACTATAAGTGTGTTATTAAGCTTTTACCGTGATTATTTTTGACGAGTTATTGTGAATTAGCTGTATACATATAAAAAGTTGACATTGGTTTTGCGTTTGATGACTGGCATCATGAACGCGAATTTATGTCAAGAAATGCACGAACCCGCCCAGTAGTACTGGATAAGGAATCACCTAAAGTTTTATTAATTATTAAATGACCATTAAATCATAATCAACTACGGGAAGCAGTAGTAATGTAAAAGAGTAGTGAAAACGTTATAAGAAATTTTGAAAATACAATTAAAATGATGGGCCAGTGCTAGATCATATAATAGGAAAACATGTAGTGACTTATGTACTTGGCCTCAATAATGTGATATCAATACTTATTATTAGAGGAATACACAGCACTCCTGTACTTGGCGTAGTTTTTTACACGTAAGTGTTTTTTTGGGGATTATTATACTACTACTATTATTATATTAATATACAGCATTTAATAAAAAAATTAGCAAAATGATATGTATTATTTTTGTAATTAAATGTAAAGAACACTCAGCTTTAATGAAACAGGCCTTAACTCATGTCGCCTGATATACATCGCGAATATTGTACCGTACCACCACCACCACCAGCGCCGTAGATCTTATTATCCTGCGCATACCGGCGATCCGCCAAACGCTTCTTTCGCACAAAAGCGTCGTAGTACTCTCGGACGATTCTATCGTTTTCCCGCAAATCAGCGTTAAATACATTCTGGAAGGCATGCATCCCGAAGCCGCAGGAGAGGTAGTGTAAAAACATCATGCAGAACTGGTCGCACACCGTCGACGTCTCGCTCTCAAGCTACTGAGTATTCCACCGGAAGGATCGACAGTTCCGTTGGAGTCTCGATGCGTGGTAATGATTCAGTGGCGGTAATCCGTAACTGTCAAAATAGTATCCGTCTCCGTCAGCGTTCACGTACATGGCAACCCAATGCGCTCCCGGGTTCGTATGATCGTCCGTGTTGGCAACAATGGCAGCGGGCTTCGACCAGTTTCGGCGTATTCTATTAGCTGCGTAGACACCCGTCGTATGCGCCGATATACCGCAAAGACCGAGGTAAAGGTCTAGCGTGTTCATATATGCGGTCCGTTATTCCGAAACCAACATTCAAGGCGTAAGGCGTCGTTTAGAGCACAGGTTAACGATCTCCGTGCTTCCTTACAGACGTGAACGATGCACTTGTAATGGTCACGATTCGGTGGGAAGTCCTCGTATGGTGAGTTATTGGGGGTTTCATCCAAATTTATAACCTCTCGCGCCATAACGATCTGCAGAAAAAGCACGCTCTCTGGACCCCGCGTGTATATGTTCCGCGAAGTACCAGCTATATTTCGGAGATTGGTGTATAACTGTTTGTACGTTATACCACCGTCGTACCACTCTAGACTGTGTTGATAGCGGGTCATGGTATTGTTCTCGCTTTTGATCGTCGGTGGTAATTCGTTGAAATCACAGGGCGGTGAAACGATCCAGTGGCCTATGTATCTTCGCCCAGACGCCCCTCGGAGTCTTTGAAGTATTCGATCTCGATGACAAAATCCATGGTCACGATGCTAACTCGAAGACGTTCAACGAGAAACTAACGACAATGCTGACGATCACCCGCGATGTCGAGTACACAAAAGATCATGACGCAGACCTCAAACTGCTGACCTATGTATTTTCTTCGATTGTTTAGCCACCGTAATCGACGACGATTTGCCGTACGGCGTCGATCTCCAGAACGTTATCGTACTCAGCGTAGACGATACAGTTCATAGTGGCGGCCAACGATTCGTCGAAGCGTACCTCGATTCGTACACTACCGTGCTTGATCAGGTTCCAGTGGGTGTTGCTATTTGCTGAGAGATCGGGTGTAAGATCGAAAACTAACAGGCAGTAGCCGTCTGCGTAAGAGCTCCTAGATATCGAATTACCCTTGTTGAGGAAGTGTATACCCGTGCCGCTGAAGAGGGTTTGATACGCGTCCACGTAAAGACCGGCTTTGCCGAAATCGGTCTGCAGGGCTTTCGAGGGTACTTGAACACCGTCGACGTGCAGCGATAAGAAATTAATACAATAGTTTTTAAAATTGAACGGGTTGAACTGATAGTTACGGTTGAAGGCCTTGTTATCGACGTAACCTATTATAATACGCTTAGGTAATTGGCCGAGACTCACGTTATCCATCGTGCCACCGTGCAAGCCGGCGTGCATTGTCAGGGCCTTGACCTCAACACGCGTAAGCGGATACTTGGCAGTTGTCTTAGACAGTATTTTAGAGTGCGCTATTAGAATACCAGGGTTTATTTTGGCGCGTCTAACGAGGAGCGTAGCCTCCATCATATGTAAAGAGCACTTGCTCTTGGGGTCCGTGAAGGACAAACCATTTCTCCTGCGTACGAGTCGTAAACGGAGCTCGACGCCGTTTAATAAAAATTTTTCTTGGTTAAACACATCGCAGTGTAAAGGACGAATCAGATCGACCGTCTTGTCTTTACCGACGAACGCTTGCCTATTCGCGAGGCTATATTCTTGCTCGCTGTATCGTCCATATAACCGGGCGTGTCGTCGTACCAGAGCACGCTTGAGAGGTGTGACCCCTTAGCGGCGGGCCCGTAATTCAATTGTGTCTCTATATAAGCTCTGTAAGGGTACGCGTTATTAGGCGGCGATACGAGCTTCTGATTAAAAAATACATCCACCTGATTGAATAGCGAGTGTAGCAGATTGTTAACAGGGGCTACTTTGCTCAGAGCGTCCGGCGCTAACGCATCCTTGGATCGCAGCTGTACGTGTAAACTCAGCATGGTGTGTGTTAGGTCGAGGTACTCGTCGCCGTTACCCGAGAAAACCGAGAAAACTACCGATACCATGACCTCGCTGATACGGCGATCCCGCGAACACCCGAAATTTCGTGGAGGGTCCCCCACCTATCTGCGAATCATAGTAATCGGTGTAATGAGCCATCAGTCTAGCTGTTTAAAGTGTAGTGTTACGGAGAGCGTCCCTGGTTCGTATGGTATGGGGTCGCCCAGGTGGTCTCTTATATCGATGTCGATCGTTTAAAAAGTCGTGCGGAACAGCGGTATGTACTTTAACGGTGAAAACGAGAGCACTTTTACGGCAGCGTACGCGTATTTGTTATCCGTCTGCAGGGGAACCACGCGGAGCAGGGGCGTTTGGACGTCTCCGATGATATATGGATGCAGACGTCGGTGTAAACGAAAAGCATCTTGGGTAGGGCGTTGATCAGACTAGCTGGTTGATTGGCCATCACAATGGGTTCTGCTTTCGATACCACGACAAACTCGGTAAAACCTAGGATGCGCGCCAGAGATCGGCAGAGTCTCATCTCGTACGGATCGTCTAGATCGTTATCGGTAGAGACGAACGATACGCTCGCGTAACCGCCTCTACAGAGTGCTAGTTTCAGACGGCCCCTCATAGCACTGGTAGCGTTTATTTCGTCAATGAGTGTCCTTACGTCATCGTAAACGCCGTGCGCTACGTTAGAACACCTCATCATAAGGCCGACTATCGGTTCTTTGTGGTTCTTCCTCGGTTTGGTACAGGTGGTGACCATGCCTACGTAATCCCAGTCTTTTAGCGCTACGGGCACGTGAAAAAGGTCATAGGAATCTGTATTTCAACCAGAGCAACAGACCATGTCCCGTATAAATCGATCTGATGCGGTAGATGCCTCGTAAAACTGGTAGTTTTATTTTCGGAATAGTACGACATACTGCTGTTACTAGGAAGGACGAGATAAAATTGGTCCTTCATTGCTTTTTAAGCGAGATGCCGGTATCCACGAATTAAATTTCTCGGGTTAACCGACCCAGCTGACCAGTACTTTTTGGGCTTTCCCACGACCGCTTCGTTTTATTATACGATCGATGAGAAACGTGTCCTTTGCGAGGTCCTTGCGAAGTCGAACGAGCTCCTCTTCATAAAAAATACCGTCAATCTCCTCGCCGGCGAGATCTTCTAAGATGTAGACGGGCGGTTCCCTCGTTGTACCCAGGCGTACGATTTTAAAAATCTCTCGAGTCCACCTACCCTCGTAACCTTTCGCAAAAGGGTTCCTAGCGCTACTGAGGCGTACCAGGTCGCCGACAATGTATTCAGGGACACGCGTGCTCGCTAATGCGTACCGCGTAGATAGGTTCATACGTGCCTTATCGGCATTATACTTGGTTACGTCGACTGAGCGCATTCTTATCCCTGAGTGTCGTGTCCTGTTGTATGATTCCACGAGGTTCTGAAGAATATCCATGTACCGCCGTGTGCTTCTATGTGTAAAGTAGCACCACATACGCTCCTTCAGAGTACGATTGTAGCGTTCGACGACACCTGCCTTTACGTCGGGGCTGCGCGCTACATGGAATCCTATACCATGTTCCTCCTACGCCAAATTCCTCCTCTGTACACGAGCTCTGTGTCAGCTCGATAGGGCGCGGTACGATTGTTACACGGGGCGGTGTCTGATTACCGAAAGACGTCGTGTTGCTCCCCTCCCTCCATAGACGCTGATTACCGATAAATTCGCGCGGTATACCAGTAGTACGGAGGAACCGCGCAAACTGCCGACTACCCGCCGGTCTCGCTGTTTTTCTCTCACGCATAGCGTCGTTGATTAAATCAACGATGTTGGCATCCTACACGACGACTCCACCGATACGCGTAACGCCCTGTTTATCTCACGAGATGCGTGGCGAACCAGCGTTGCGCATCCTTCCTAGTAAGAGCTTAGCCTTAGTTCTGTACTTTTGGGGTACGCTAGCGATGATGTCGTCGTCGTCATCGTTGGTCGAGCTCCTGGTGTTATCCGCAGAATTGTTATTTTTTTTCTTGTCGTCGTTATCGCCTCGCCTATCCTCGTCGGCGTTATTTCGCAGGTGCTCGATAAAATATAGATAACTCTGCAGCACCTGATTGTACATCTTCCACTTTTCGAGTTCATCGATGAAATTCGGCGAATGTAGGATCTTCTTCATGGATGCGTCTAATCTGCTTGAGGGGGTCCCGGAGGCTGCACGGTGTTTACGGTCTCGACACCCTGGTGCTGCTGCTGGTGGTGGTGAGGCGTATGAGGCATCGCACGGTAGTGTTGCTGGTCCACGCTCTCCTGAGGGATGATAACCATCTTTTTGGTGTGCTCCATCTCGATCTCTCTCTTCGCGGCGTATACCCGTATCCCCTTCCCCCTATGAGTTTCGATATGATGGTGCCCAGTATGGGCGCTAGCAGAAGAGGTAACAAACCACCGCTCTGAACGATAAAACGTTTTCTAGTTTTGACGGCGGAACCTGGCCTGGATAAACGTCTCAACAGTGGCGCGTGTTTTCGTAAGCGACGTTTTTGAGTCCGTTTGAGAGGCACGTTATCGCGTAGAATATTCAGAGCGCGTTCGCATGTACAGTTGACGAGTCGTGGGTCGGCTACGCGTAACATGGCGATACGCTGTTTGCTATCCAGATGGCAAATAGCCTTTAACACTATAACGTGCTTTCGGCCTATTGCGACGCGTGCGCTGGATACCATTACAACCGAATGACTGGTACGTCTCGATTGGTGTATGCGCCCTTTATACCCTTTCGCGGTACGTACACGTAGTGGAACGGGTCCGAGGGAAACACGCACGTGCGAAAGCGACAGTTATCGGGGGTCGATTGCTTCAAATCGAGTAGTAAATAACCGTGCGGTTGGGCCGTGACATCGCGGTAGACTTCCTGTACGAAGCGCGGATTTTCAGGAAACATCTCTCTGGCCAGATACTGTATCTGCGTTCTGTCGCGCGGGTTTTTAAATACAACGATGTAGTTGGCGTTCAACGAGATATCGCGTTATCCAGGCCCCTGATGAAAGAGATTCTGCGTGATAAAGATAACGCTGATGTTCTTATGATGGCTGCCTTTGGTAAAAAGGTCGACCACTGTGTAATTGGACGATTCCCTCATGAGATCGTCGATGATGACGAGTTTCGGGCGCGGATAGTTGCCGTAATCGGTGTTTTGCGGTAGTCCCTCGTGAAACTCTACAGCATTCCCGTACTCCCTGTACCCCTCCTGCTACACAAACACAAAACTAAAAACTAAACTTTGATACGAGATAACGGATCCTCCAGATCGCCGCCGAATTGGCAAACATCGGATCTCAACGATCGTGTAAGCGGAAGGCGACGCGTGCTGTCTGGATCTAAGATCCAGCAGCTAAATCTATGGTCCAGTTAATCTCGATCAATTACAAAATCATGTAGCTCGGTAGCGTCATTCACCCCGAATAGCCCTCTCCAATTCATCCAAGCCCTCTCGATCCATCTCTCTCTTTCTTCTTTACACTGCTCTCACTCTCATTTTATACTTTTCTATCTACACTTTCTCTTACTCTCTCTGTCTATCTCGCTATCCACTTTTGGCAGACGCACCGTCCAAGACGTCAGCTACACCGAAGTGATGCTACCCGATAGCTCGCCCGCTAACGTGCCCTAGTGGCGCGGAGGAATATTACCCATGGGGTCAATCAAATTCGCGCTAGCCCCTACGCGGCCCAATTCGCACGTGATCTTCAATTGTCTCCGGGATCCTAGAAAAATAGATCTGCGCATCTTCTCCTCTTCTGGGCGATTGCAGTGTCTTTTCTTGGGGCGGGAATCTCATCCGCATCCTATCCCTCGTTGTACGGCTCCAGGCCGCCACTGCAACCCCCTGATGCTACCAGAATCTTGGATCTTCTTGCGGCGTCCTTCCGCGTAGGTGGCCTCGCTCAGTGGTGCTTTGCGGTCGCGCTGGCCCTCCTCCTGTTGGCTACATCACGTTAGTGCTGCTGATTGCATTAACCGGGTCCCTTTGCTGTAGTCAGGGCCGTCGCTGGTGTTCCACGGACCTCGTTACTTATAATTTTTCTCCGATCGGTTCCCTTACGGGACCGACCACCGCTAGTAACATACAAAATACAGACCCCAAAGGCAATTAATAAATATTCTACACGCTAAATTCAGTCCACGCTCGACGCAAATGTTAGATTGCCTTGCTCAGCATTACTGTCCGTACCATTCTTGTTCTTTGTCGTGATCTCTCTTTCTTCCTGCTCATCCACCTGTAATGTGGCAGTGTTGGTGTGATTTCTGGAAATGTGAGAGAGTGTGAGATGTCGTGTATAATATAATGATGTCCCTAAATTATCATAATATATAACTTATAGTAAGTAACGCATGTTCGTCGAGGATCAGTTACATTCATTGTGGTTCTTAACCTTTTGCTAATGGGAGTATTAAGGGGGTGCTGAGGGGGGGGGGCAATAGGGAACACATTCTCTAAACCTGAATATTTTCCTGAACGTAATAGACGCGAAAAAACGTGTATTATGACATGAGCAATAATAAAGCCTTTTATCATTATATTTCACAGGTGTTTTACAAACATTTCACAATGAGTAACGACAAGCAAGAAGTCTTGTATGGATGTAAATTCATACTTGTCGAATTCCAAGACGATTGTCAAAGTGGCAATAAACTTTTACCAATAGAGTTGGTACCGAAGACGTGGGTAAAAGTAGTTGAAGGTCAATACTTTTGTAAATATCCCCCAGAAAAAGTC
This sequence comes from Cephus cinctus, assembly GCF_000341935.2. NCBI lineage: Eukaryota > Metazoa > Arthropoda > Insecta > Hymenoptera > Cephidae > Cephus > Cephus cinctus. Next base: position 19,710 of record NW_014332851.1, read on the forward strand.
TTCGAGTATGTAGGAAAATGGACTAATGAAGAAAAAGATCCGGAACGTAGCTGGAAATCTTATCCAGTTATACTCTTCCATGGCGCAGGTAATAATGCTGATTAATCAGTAAAATTCTACTGTGTCTCAACTATTGAGTTAAATATTAATAGAAATTGGTATTGCACAAGTTTTATAATTTTTCCATCTAGCTGATTTCGATCAAGGCAAAAGACGTCTTGGAAGAGCATATCAAACGCGAAGCTGTGCCATTACTGATGGCGAAAGAAGGAAAAGCTCGGTTAAAGATGACGTTATTTCAAATTCTGATATCCATAAAATGCTCTGTGTCAAAACTTCCATGAACGTGAATTCGAACGACGGAGAAACAGGCAGCGAAACCGGTAATATGCAAAATTTACTTTATTATAAAACTCACTTTGATTAATAATTTATAAAAATCCAGATTCAGTTTCACATAAATGGAGATCGCAAGGGACTAGGCTAAAGCAACGCGCATCGTTGAAGAAAAAGTCGAGGAACAGACATGATGTCTCTGATGACAGTTCAGATTCCAAAGCATCGACCGACTCGGCTTATTCGCCAATCGGGAATCTCAAGAAACAATCTCGTAAATAATTGGGTTCTTTTTTTTTCTTACTTCATAGTATTCGAATGTCAAAGAAAGATTTTTTTTCGAAGAAAAAAGCAAACACCGTGCATCTCGTTCTATGACGAATCCACATTTGAAAACCGCAAGTATCGACAATATTGAAGTTGTGTTGCTGGAAATCGATCTAACGGAGACCGAGGACCCGCGTCACCCACAAACGTTATAAACAACAATAAATTTCACCTCGAAGGTTAGTTATAAAACAAAAAGACTTGATAATACATTTGACGGATCCTATTTGTACTTAATCGTCATTTCTTTTATTACCCAGGCACTGTAAATTCACAAAGATTCAGGGAGGGTCGAACTCAGAGATCTAAAGGCGATGATCATCAAAGTAACAATAGCAAGGACTTGGAGTCGGAACTACACACAACCTCTAAAACTGTGAAAAGGTCATCTACTAAGAAAAGGAATGTGAATGAAATTAATCGAAATGGTAAGATCAAAAAACTGAATTTTAATTAACAAAGACTTAATGGTAAAGCATAATTCATTTCACATATATATGAAATGTTCATTTTCATGTACAGTTCATTTTTGAGGCTCTCGAAAGCTCTATTAACCAAAGATTAAAATCTGTCAAAGACAGCATTCTTTATAACATTGAACATAAATTGGAAGAACTGAAACTGGCTATCGTGGCGTCCAACATTCCTCGAGTTCCCCACGAAACTGTTGATACATTGGTTAAATCCGTTAACACGCCCTTGCCGATTGGAAGCTTGAACGATTTTTTGGAATTCGATAAAGCTGTAAGCGAAGAGCAAAAGAAAAAAGACGCATTGGTAACTTTTCTCTACTAATATTATTTAACGTCAATTCTCTTAAACTATATTATATTTCAAATATTTTTAGATTGCTCTGTTCAACTTCCTTTGCTTCGAACACCCATCGAGTCAGAAATGCATTGATAACGCGCTGCCAAGAATTTTCCGGAAGAAAGTTCAGGGAAAATATTCGGGTCAAGGAAAAAAGGTTAAAGGAGTCGGGAAATTGGATTTCAGCGCTACAGCGACTTTTGCGTGTTTTCAAGGTGGGTTTATTACAAGAACAAGACTTTTTTTATATCGTATAATTTATATTTGATTCATGTTTTATTTTGTTTTTTTTTTGTACAGAGGCAATAAGAACGAAGTTCGGCGAATCTGACGAATCCAAAGCACTGAATTCGAAGATTGGTATTTGGCTGTCGAATTTTGGAGATCGAGAAGGTGGACGTCAGGAGCGTCCCTTTTTCGAGAGCTGAGCATAAGCTTTGAAAAAAAAAACATGATTCCCCTTCCCCTTACATTTTGCAAAATCAGGAAAAGGTTTTTATTACCATCGCATATTCTTCAAATGCTTTAAAAAATGCGTATGAAACAAATCTGTTTTTTTTCGATATAATTATTTGCTTCTCATTTTGCTATTTAATCTAAACAACACTTTTCATAGAAAATAAAACGTTTGTAGTATCGAATTAATGTTGTGCTGTTTCTCTTACATTTCGTTGTCATGTTTCATGACTTTTTTATCTTTAAAAAAATATAAAATTGTAAATTACAGGCGAGCGACTTACAGTAAAATTCATTTTACTATACTAACATGTCAAATAAACTGTCTTCATTTAACAATAAATCGAGCGGTGCGCAAATATTGAAGACTATATTGAACCCCTATAAAGATTGAGTGTTGGGCCATCATCGGGGTATTACATCGGCCGAATATTAAAATTACTTCTCTGCTTAGGCACGCATCCAACAGTGGCCTTATATTGAGAGCAGATGATGGGGCCGTCGTTGAGCATTTATATTGGCTGATTATTGCGACCAATTCTTGGTCTATGCAAGCGCCCAATGATGGGCTTAAATCGAGTGCAGATTATTGGCCTATTCAAGATTAGTCATTTTGGGGCCAATATGGACTGCCAACATTGGCATAAGGTTATCATCCAAGATTTGCTTGATGATTGGACCAAGCTTGAATGTCAATGTTGGCACTATCGGCAGCGAGGTTAGCCCAAGCATCGACCCGTTCCGATTAACCTCCGTAAAGTTAGCCGGGCAACTTCGACTTATCGAATTTCTGTACTTGCACATCGATTGTTAGTCATTTGTTATTGATTGTTAGACTAATTAAAACATTTGTTAGATAATAGTTTCTTTGCAATAACGAAAATAAATTTTAGTGTTAAGTTAGCCGAAAAATACTGATTTTTTCACAGTTTTTGTTTCGAAACGGGTGCAATCGATATGAAATCGTTTGTTAGTCCCGAATAAACTAATTAAAACATTTGTTAGATAACGATTTCGCTTAAAATAGCGAAAAACCATCTATCGTCTCGCTGGCCGGGAGTGGGGGTAAGGCATGGAATATGCGATGTGAAGATAGCTGGAAATATAATTAAGAGGTCAAAACTGGAAGCTAATGTTTTTTTTTTTTAAAAAAAACTAATACCTTGGGGTGTGACAGCATTGGAATTCTTAGCTAATCTAACCTAACATAACAAATGTTTTTATTAGTTTATTCGGGACTAACAAACGATTCCACATCGATTGCACCCGTTTCGAAACGAAAACTGTGAAGAATAATTATATTTCTGGATATCTTCACATCGCATATTCCATGCCTTACCCCCACTCCCGGCCAGCCAGACGGCAGACGTTTTTTCGCTATTTTAAGCGAAATGGTCATCTAACAAATGTTTTAATTAGTTTATTTGGGACTAACAAATAATTCCACATCGAATGCACCCGTTTCGAAACAAAAATTATGAAAAAATCAATATTTTTCGGCTAACTTAACACTAAAATTTATTTTCGTTATTGCAAAAAAACTATTATCTAACAAATGTTTTAATTAGTCTAACAATCAATAACAAATGACTAACAATCGATGTGCAAGTACAGAAATTCGATAAGTCGAAGTTGCCCAGCTAACTTTGCGGAGGTTTCCGATTATCCTACATGGGGTATGTTGGTTCTCGAAGATAGTTCTTTCTTTGATTTTTCGCTATCAGTGTCGTGTTAAGGAAAAATACGTTACAGGTATTACAAGAAAAATGAATGGTACCACAGTATTGCCACGTGTAACCACTCAAGTGATATCTACTAACTTCGAAACCAAATCTTTCAGAGATGAAAATTCAAGTGGAACAAGAGTATCACTCATGGAATGTGAATATAAATGGTATAATAAATCCCATTCCGCGAATGGCATTAATTCATTTTCACAAATTGGATAAAAATACCCTTTAACGAATTAGAAAATGAATGGCGTACTATATGGTAAGACAAATGGGAATTTATACCTTTGGCAAAACCCATTGAATTTTCATTGATAGATGATTGACGTACTCAATGGGATTATTTTAATAGTAATAAAGGGTAGACGACTTTGCCCAAAAGGGACAGTTCGAAAGTATTAATGCGAAACAAATGGTTAAATAATAATTACTATATAGTTTTCTGTGTTACAGTGTTCTGCAAAGTAGAAAAATTATGAGTAGTTTCATAATTTTTTAAGCACAATCGTATAACAGTATGTGTCTCATGTAATCTATATCGCAAAAAAAGTTTGCGCCGACATGTGCATTTGTGCGCACGCAGGAGACTTTACATATGTATATTAAAAATTTAAATGAAACATCAAGCTGATCGCCTTGAAAATTGTATGACAAGTTAATTTCCGGATGTAGATGACACATTAGTGTACGCAAATGTCTAACATTCCTGACTTGAAAATTGAGCATGCGCAAAAATTTGAACAATGTATATCATATGTCTGCATCCTTTACGTGCGATGTTTTTAATTCACCCTTCGAGGTTTCTTCCAGTCGCTGAATACAAATCAGGACTGGAGATTTTCAAAATTCAAAATTTAAAATGGTGAACCGAAATTCTAAAAATGGGTATTTAGAGATTTTAGAGGTTCCCGATTTCAAATCTGAAATAAAAACGGAAAAACTTAAATTGACAGATCTAATATGGTGGATCGAAATTACAGGAAACCGTCAGATTTACCCCAGTTTATTATTTGAGTATTTTACGACTTCGGCCCGCCAAATTGCATCCGCCATTTTATATTTTTGTATTTCGATTTCAGATTTGCAATCAGTGACCAGGAGAATAGTAAGTCTCGAATCTGAGATAAATCTAACTATTTTTATCAATTTCGGATCGCGAATTTTACTCCACCATCTTAAAATTTCATAATATGTAAGTTTTGACTTTATATTCGTCATTGGCAATGCGAAATATTTCTGGATACAGAGTTTTTATATAATGTGCAAAACTGTGTGCTTTAGATTTTATACAAATCAAAGTACTGTAAAATTTAAAGCCGTCGTATAGTCAGTCATTTTGAATTTCAAAATTTTTACTTCAAATTCGGATTCAACGATTCAAAGTATGTACCTGTAAGTATGAAGTTTTAAACAGATTGGATTGTATAATAAATGCTTTTCTTCCTGAGTTTGGAGAGATGTTGACGTACGGCTTTACCATATTTCGAAGCGTTTAAGGAAAAATAAAATTCCGGATGTAAACAAAATAGGAAGATATGCAAAAATCCAGCATTTTATTTTTAAAATTCCGTGCCCATAAAATTTATTTTTGTCCACAATAACGAGAGTACAAGATGCGAAATCATGGTTCATGCGTTCATGCCTTGAAGTAAATCTGTTTGCTCTGATATTGGTAAAACGGACCTGCTAACTCATAGAATGCCTTGTATAGACGATATTATTGGTACCAATAATTTGAAGCACTTAGTATAAATCCATACTTATCATTATTCACATTTTACTGTTCCTCCTTCCAAAAGCAGTGATTCCTTCAATAAAATCGGGAGAGTCAAGTCTTCGTAAAACTTCCTTAGCTTCATTATCATTGACGTTTAACAGAACTGATTGATCCCATTTCCTTACTAAACGTTTAGTTGCTGTTATAGACTGGAAAAATCAACATCAGAATGATTGTTATTAATCTAGCACAGTACATATATGTATACAGTTGAGTTGTTTAAAGTATAACAAACTTCTGGTTTGCTTAAAGGTTGAATAAAACCTTACTTTGCTTTGGCTTACTACATTTTGACTCTCTTCTTAAGGCCATTCTACAATGCAACGGGACATGTAACACGGAACACATAAGCGGCGCGATATTCAATTATATAATTCCATTGGATCCTCCAATCAAGAAGGAGAAAATCGTTTTTAAAACCGAGCGTTTACTAAGTCTCTACGATTTTGGCGACGTCCGGATATAGCAACGATACGGAAGCGGTTGCTAGGGTCGTTAAGGATTTCACGGAGCACGTAACGTTATTGTCAAATGTCATTACCTGTCACCTGTCATTACGAACTCTATAGACGAGGTCATTATCAATATCGTTAGAGAAATCAAATTTCTCTACGATAAAAGTCATCGTGACTTTAGAAATTAAGTAATGATTTACTTATCTACATGAATAAACGCATACACATTTTTTAATATATTTATATATTGACAGATAATGACAGGTGACAGCTAATGATATTTGACAATGACGTTACGTGCTCCGTGAAATCCTTAACGACCTTAGCAACCGCTTCCGTATCGTTGCTATATATTTTTAACGTACACCGTTACGGATTACAGAACGGGGCATGCTGGATGTTACTCATCACGTTACGTGCTCCGTGAAATCCTTAACGATCCTAGCAACCGCTTCCGTATCGTTGCTATGTCCAAGACGTCGCCAAAATCGTAGAGACTTAGTAAACGCTCGGTTTTAAAAACGATTTTTTCTTCTTGATTGGTGGATTCAATGGAATTAGGTAAATAAACAATTGAATATCTTGCCGCTTATGTGTTCCGTGTTACGTGTCCCGTTGCATTGTAGAATGGCCTTTATTATGTTTTTACCTCCGTATGCAGTAAAGAAGAAATTGGTAGATGTAGTGCAAGAATATGGGGAAAATAGTATATTGTGCATCAAGGGTGTAAGTCAAATAATTCTGACGAGTATCAAGTTTGTTGCACGAGCGAAGCAAGGGTGGAATTCACACGAGTCAAATTATATCCTTTCGTCCTTGATGCACACGATATTTCTGTCTGGCTCCATTTAAAAATGCGACATCTAGGTTAGACTCGATAAAAAAAAGTTTATTTCACGAATTTCGGAGTAAAAAGACTTTTAAATCCTCCATAGCGGGCGCAGAAATTTGTCTATGTCTGGTTGCGACATGTGCATGTACAGTCGTCACCAGACAGCAATTCACTACCCTATGACAAAGAAGATATTGTTACGATCGCTCCCTGGAATACGCGGAATGTGGTTATGGTTTACATTTGATTCGAGAAGGAACGATTGAGAATTATGAAAATTTGATGAATGTTTTTTAGAAAAGGCAGTTAGGATAGTCCGTTGGTCAGATTTGCCGGTGTTAAATGGTATGTCCACGCGTTAGGTCGGCCCTGTCTTTGACTGTTTTATTTCTTGCTACCGCGCACCACTTGTATAGTATTACACAACAAGGGTGCGCTATCCGACTGAGCTACTTGATTTAAATTTAATTTTGGTAAGTTAAAACACTCGGTTTCTATTGATTACCTAAAGTCGTTACTATGTCTACGCGATATGTTAATTGGTACAGTAGGTAAAGAATCGGAACAAATAGGAATTAGGTGCTAGAGGACTTTCCACTCGATGTGAGATCAATGATACAAAATATGTATACAAAATAATGTAAATATGGATGGATACAAAAAGACGATTTTTAGTCTTTCCAACCCTATTTAACGACTTTGTTTCTTATCCCTTCCATTACTTCTTCTGAATTTGATTGGTCTTTAATTCCTTTTCTTATTGATTAGTTAACGAATCAGAAAAGTAACAATTATCTGTCTGTTAATATATACTTGAGTCTTCCAATTCTAATAATGATTAGTATGACAAATTCCTTGTGAATATAATGCTTGATAAAATAATAAGGATTGGCGTAATTTGATTGGTCTTTAATTTTTAGTCTTTCCAACCCTATTTAACGACTTTGTTTCTTATCCCTTCCATTACTTCTTCTGAATTTGATTGGTCTTTAATTCCTTTTCTTATTGATTAGTTAACGAATCAGAAAAGTAACAATTATCTGTCTGTTAATATATACTTGAGTCTTCCAATTCTAATAATGATTAGTATGACAAATTCCTTGTGAATATAATGCTTGATAAAATAATAAGGATTGGCGTAATGATTTCCAATTGTATAAAAGATAACATAATTCATAAATTGTAGATTCTAACAAAATATGAGCGGAATATAAAACAAAGCATAAATGCAAATTAATAAGTATAAAGCATAGAGATTGATTATATAGACGATTGATTGACTGATGTACTTGTATAGTACTGTCAGTAAAGATAATGGCATGTGTAGTGTGTATAGTATATGTATGGGTTGGGGTATAACAATATGTTTGTATGATGTCATTAGATTTCTTCCTCTGAGAACTCGTGAAGTCGGTTGTCTACAGGACATCCATTTGGACGCTGCAAGGGGTGATGCTCAATTAGGCACAAACCCAATTGGATAAAAATGCGAATTTCTGTTTCCTGAGCGATATCTTCCATCAGTAATTCAACGATATTGTAAGTTATCTTTATCTGACGGAACCTTTTCAAACATTTAATGCTCTGTTCAGTCAGACTCACTCGCTTCGCTCGCTTGCCGACGATATACTTCTCCACTAACCTACCCAGTCTTCAAAATTTGAACATTCCACCCTATTTTAAAGTTACCTAAGCAAACTTAGTGTAAACTAATGTTAAACCACATACAATATACTATAATAAGATATCATTCGTACCTAATTCTATTCCATCTATTTAAAACTGGACAGAATTTGCAGTAAAAAGTAATTTGTGTCCAATTGGTCTGTACGCCAGTGCCCCCTCCCCGCACCCCTCCCCCACTGCAAGAGCTTCACCTACGGAACGACAGCGCAATGCGTTTCGTCACCCCGGAAATGCTGGCGAACTGTCGATGTAGCCTCTTGCAGTATGAGGGGTGCGGCGTTCAGGCGAATGGCGGTCACTTCGAGTACCTTCTTCATTGAGATAAGGAAAAAATTGTTTTAGAAAAAATTAATGTTTAAATTTAATTTTTAATTTATTTCGATTTTTATCATGCTTTCGGGGCTAGGTCCAGCGCTGCCTGTCTGCGCCCCTCTGTGTTCCTGTATAAAACGACTGGCTGGTCAGATTATGAAACAACTTCAATACATAAGGCACGTTTTACAACAGCATGTTAACAAATACAATTAAATATACTAATACATTTTTTATCATTGCATGTAAACAACATTCCCGGTGTAAAAAAATCTTTCGATCGACTTTGAAAAAAGTAAGTAAACACAATTTAAAACGAAATTATTTTGTTAATTAATTTAGAGGTTAAGTAAGGATGGACATATTTTGCACTGTCTTGTATCCTCTAAGATAGGTATAACACGTTTATTATGTTGTGAGCTTTAGAAATACAATGTTTGATGACGCTTGGCACACACTTTTCTATTTAGCAGTTTGTAAGGAACAAAAAAAGTACGAAACGAAAAATATACAATATATTATTTATGCACAACGTGGCACTTGCTGGCGAGAACGTTCACACGCGGCAAGCCTCGAACCGGACGCTCCCCTGTCCGTGGAGCTCGATGCGCTATCTATGTCTGCACGGTACAAGCCAACTTATTTGGTGGATCTATTTTATTAGTCAAACGAGAAGTCTTCAACATTTATTAATTTTTTTTTCTCTTTTCTATTTATTTTATGTGAACGCGAGAGGAAACAGCACTATGAGTTCAATCAGTGAGACGAACAACGAAAAGTAAACAGGATTCGCCTGTCATTATACTACATTCAAAGGTAAGCGAACCTTGCTCTATAATCCATTTATAATTTTTATTAAACAAATAAAATATAACCATCCACTTTTTCTTTTATTTTCTTTTCAGAAATCATATGCTATAACATATGATGTAAAACTTATTCGCTATCACTTGTTCACAGTCACAGTCTTGTTTGGTCTATACCTTTCCTATTCCCTTCCTATACTTTTCCGTATTCTCTACTTATACCTTTCTTATACCTCTATCCATGTGTATCCTATACCTTTTAAACATCCAGAATCCAAAATCGATGAATATCCTGTAACTTTCACATCATGAGTCGCGAAGGGCTAAAACTTGTTGTGAGTATTTCAGGGACGAAAAGAGACGATACGTGTGTTTGTGTTTCGGCTTTAGTTCATTTTTCGGTTGTACGTAATTTCACGAAGTTTTAAATTCGAAATACGTTCTCTAACTTTGACACCGGAAGTCGCAAATTCCTCAAACTTGGTGTGGACATTTTAGGGACGAAAAAAAAAGGGATATGTGAGTAGTATAGCTGTGGGCATTCTGGATACAGATTCCTGCACCGACCTTTACCGACACTCGAGAACCTTCGAAGGTGGGTGTCCGTGTTAAGTTGGCAACGTGCGTGCCCACAATTTCTGACCTCAGTGAAGTTAGCTGGGCAATTTTAACTTTTTAACTTTTTATCATACTAAATCGATTGGTGGTCGTTTGGTGGCCATTGATGGCCTAATAAAAATATTTGGTGGTCAGTCATTCTTTTATAATCAAATAATCAAAACTTGACCGTGAAGTTAGCCGAAAATTTTTTTTTCAACGAATTAAATTTTTCAGGTGCTCAATCGATGCGTAATCGTTTGGTGGTAACTAATATCATAATTAAAATGTTTGGTGGTTGTTAGTTTTCGTAAAAAATTTAAAAAACGATTGCTGTGTCCAGCATTGACTTGATATGGGTGTAAGAACACACATTTACGGTCGATAAAACAGATATTTCTGAACAAATTCTCCCTTCGAAAGAATTAATCAATGCAAGAACGCTAGCCGATGATTGGTAGTCTAATTAAAACATTTGGTGGTCATCAATTAATGCACGAGGTATGAATAATCATACCTCCGCTGCATTGTGAGCACTAAATGCTGTGATTGGCTGAGAAATGGGTTTGGGCTATTCGACCAATAAAATGCGTTTATCTTCTTAGCGATGTTTCCGCTGTACTCAGAATTTTACTTCTCAGCCGATCATAGCATTTGGTGCTCGCCGTGCAGCGGAGGTATAACTCTTCATACCTCGTGCATTAATTGATGACCACCATATGTTTTAATTAGACTACCAATCATCGGCTAGCGTTCTTGCATTGATTAATTCTTTCGAAGGGAGAATGTATTCAGAAATATCTATTTTATCGACCATAAATGTGTGTTCCCACACCCATATCCAGTCAATGCTGGACACTACAATCGTTTTTTTTTAATTTTTTACGAAAACTAACGACCACCAAACATTTTAATTATGATATTCGTTACCACCAAACGATTACGCATCGATTGAGCACCTGAAAAACTTATTTCGTTGAAAAAACAATTTCGGCTAACTTCACGGTCAAATTTTGATTATTTGATTATAAAAGAATGACTGACCACCAAATGTTTTTATTAGGCCACCAATGACCACCAAACGACCACCAATCGATTTGGTATGATAAAAAGTTAAAAAGTTAAAATTGCCCGGCTAACTTCACTGAAGTAAATTTCTGGAAGTGACGTCAAGACCTCTTGATTCCAAGAATTTTCGTTCGATTCCGGGAATTTTGCGTTTGATTCTAGGAATTACACACGATCGAGAACTTTCTAGAACATTCTAGAACCTTCTAGTATCTTCTGGAAGCTTCGAGGGTTCGTGTCCGTGTTAAGTCACGATGGATCGCTCCCAAAGCCGACGGTGATCTCACGCGACGTTATGATGGAGGCTCTTGCCCCCCACCCCAAGGAGCCTTCAAGAAGCTTCGATGGACCCCTCCCAACAACGTGCAAGTTCGTGCAGGTTTCCGACGGCAGCCCTCAGCCGGGTTGACCTCGAACGTTATCTGTCAGTATTGCGCATCGTGGATGCAATCCTGCAGGAAGTTTCCAGAACTTTCCTCCCTAACCATGAACCTTATCGCGCAGATTAGTGCGTAGCATTGGTGAATCAGAGAGTGAGAGAATGAGAGAGAGAGAGAGAGAGAGAGAGAGAGAGAGAGAACGTAATTTATTATCCTGAAGTCAAGGACCTCGTAAGTACAAATATGACAAGTGTTGGTTAATATAGGTATGAATAATAGTAATGGTATCTAACAATAATAATAATAATAATAGTAATAGTAATAGTAATAGTAATCTATATATATATAAAAGAACAGCCCGAAATGTGTTTGTAATACCATAACTCAAGAACGGAGCGTCCGATTTGCTTGGGGAATGTTTTGTTGTGTTCGTCTCGGCCATCCCATGGTATGTACGTCAATAAAAATCCGGAAAACTCAGCCGGAAAAGTGTGAGACCTATATTTCAAGAATCGATGGGCCTAGCAATCAATTGTTTCCATAGGAACCGGTAGTGGCTGATGACCTCCCCGCAACCCCTTTTCGAGTCCCTCGGGACCACACCCCGAGTCCCTCGGGATCATGGATTTTTTTTTCAAAATTTTTTTCAAATTTTTTTTTAGAAATAATTTTCAAATTAAAAAATTTTTTTTTCAAATACATCCATCAATCCATCCATCCATCCATCCATTCATCCAACCATTCATCCATTCATCCATCTATCTATTTATCTATTTCAAATTTTGTTTAACATTTTTTTCAAATTTTTGTTTAATAGAGATTATGCCGCCAATCAGAAGAGTCAATATCGGACGACGAAGTCGTAATGCACGATTAGTTGCATATTTTCGTGCGAGTCAAGCACCTGACGAACGGGCAAAATTAAATGAACGTAAGTAGATACACACTACTCCTGGCCGTCACAACAAACCCCCACCACTATCCCGGTGAGTCATAGAGTGCATCGTGTTGGGTCCCCCCGCGCTGCACTATGGCGGCACCCCCTCGTCTATGTGTCCGGGTCTTCAAACGTCGCCCTAGGTGGTCCTCCTGCCCCCTCCCCCTGTGTGACCACCATCAAGCGGTCCTAAGGCCCGAAACCCTGCAGCGTCGCTGCATGTCCCCAGGGACCTATCACGGTCGGTAATTATGCAGTGACCCCCGATCGGTAATGTTTAATTACCCTAAGGGGGTAACATGGTAAAGTAGAACACAGTTGTTTTTTTGTAAATAATACCTTATAATATAGAGGTATCGTATGCATTGCCGTTTATTTTTCGATACTTTTAACTATCGATGGGTGGATATCCAACTTTTAATATTTTACTCGGGATGAACCCTCCACATACAACGCAGCTGCTTCTGGAATGCTGGTGCCCCTCTTTTGCTCAATCTAGCGAACGATGCGCAAATACGGCTGGCGTGGGGGGTCTTGACCAACCCTATGAATTCCAGGCCTGCGTAACCCCTACTACATGTATTTCTTATTTGCAACTATGCAAAAATTTATGGTCATGGTGGGGAAAAAGACGGTGACCCGTGAACCATCTTCGCAGCATCTTGTCAGTACTCTGACGACAAGTAATAGGCGCAAAGAAAATAAAAAAAAGAATAAGTGAAAGTGAAATAGTGAAGTTTACAAAAAAAAAGTGATATGTATAACAGCGTAAGTAAGTATAAGGACGTCCACGACCGACAGCGGGATCCAGACATCGCCGTTATCGGGATCAAGACAAGTACGAGTTAATTAACGACAGCTACCAACGTCATCCCGAAGGGTCAACGTCATGGAGTGGCATCATCCTGTAAGTGGCAGTTACCAATTTATAAAGCCTGTAAAATTTCCAAAGCCAGTAAGTAATCTAGTCGAAATTGTTCTCACCGATAGTTGTCTCTAAACGGCTAGTCGCGGTAAAACCCTGACTCACTCCGTGCGAGTCAGCACATGCCGGGCGATACTAATCCGCGCCCCTTACGTAGGGGAGGCTCGTTGGAATCACCTTTGGATAGGGAAAGTTAACGCCTTAGCCGGATTAGAAGCCGCGGTCGGAGATATAACCTTTAGAGCTAGGAGAGCACTACAAACTCTCTCGCCGTCAGGACGCCTACCCGCGGGTCGACAGGCGGTTATCTCGGGTAGCCTAAACGCTCAATTCGGGGTAGTTTCGCGAAGGGGATCGGTCTTCGAACGAGTACGACGATACTCTCTTGGACCGGCTGGGCGATATGACCTCCGGAAGACAGACTCCTGCTGCGGGAGTATCAGATTCTATGGTGAACGAGGAAATCGCGCATCTACGCGGGCGGACTGCCGTCTCAGACCCCGTAAATGCAGTAACTATGGCTCGAGGCCTTTCCCCTAATGCAGCACCGATGAGTCGCGAAAGACGACCCACACGGACGCCCAACCACGACCCAGCTGACCTGGGAACGTATCTTGATGGGGAAGGACGACAAGGCGAGGTCTTTGAGTCGCAGAGACGCCGGTCAGAGCATACTCCGAACGCGAGAAGAGGTTTGGCGCAAACTCTCAACGAGGTAGGAGTGGACGAGTACGAACTCATAAACATCCTACAAGACCAGATCAGCGCGCTCAACAAACGCCTAGAACGGCTCGAACCCGAACGGGACCTGAGGACCAGAGCGAGCTTAAGGTGGCGGCCGGAACCCGTAAGGGAAAGGCGAAGCATACCCTCGACCGTCGGACCACAACGGCTAGATATAGGGTTAGCATTGAAAAACATTAAGACCTTCGATGGAAGCGACGCGAATGAATTAGATGGGTTCATAAGGTCGTGCGAAACCGTATTTAGAAGGGTTGCCGAAGTGGACCACGAACTTTTGCTGGAATTGGTGCTCAACGGTAAGTTAAATGGGAAAGCCTCAAGGGAGCTGAAGCACAAAACTATCACCGCCCTATCATTAAAATACGAACTAGAGGCTCTGTATGGGCAGCGTAAATCGATGGCTGCCCTACAAATGGAGTTCAATTCCCTGAAGCAGAACCCGGGAGAAGACGTCACCACGTACGCAACGAGAGTTGAACAAATAACAGCAGATCTCGTGGAAAAACTATGCGAGCTGGTGTCCACAGAAAGGGATGCGCTAACGGTCGAAACCGTCACGCGCAAGTGCGCACAAGCAAATTTCGAAAATGGACTGAACGGCCAGGTGCAGATCTTAGTGCGATCAAGAAATTATGAAACCCTTCATGAGTCGGTTGCTGGTGCCATCGAAATTAGCAGAATGGTGCAACCAAAAGGGATTACAACGGGACAGCCCCAAAACGCGAGGAGGTCCATGCAGGGCCAAGCGGCAGGGGGAAAAACCTGTTACAACTGCGGTAACGCCGGGCACATGGCACGAGATTGTAGGCGTAAGTCGGGTCGCGCCAGCTTACCGGCACCACAACTAAATAAGGCCATCAATCAGGTCGATGTTGTCTGCACCTACTGTAAACTCAAGGGTCACACTTGGAAAGAGTGTCGGAAGAGGGCGAAGAGGAAACAAGGGAATGAACACGGATCGACGCGAGATCCGCCCTGGCAAGACGTTGCCGATAGGCGGAATGCGCCCGATTCTAGTCAAACGTCCTCTAGCCGCGAAAATACCGGTCAGTGAACCTTAGGTACTTTAAGCCTCAACACACTCCTTACCGGGAAACAGGCAAGAGAATCTCGCCCGGAAAAGGAAAGAAATCCGAAGCGAACGATGCAACTATTTCAGGTAACCTTGCCTTCAAATACCGCATCCGCAAGCGATTTCGACATCGCGTCACCTCACGCAGTCAGAGGAGTGTTGACGCTGAAGGCCGACACCGGAGCGCAGTGTAGCATCATCAAAAAGAGCTGCCTGAAGCCGAATACCGTCATCCAAGATAGCGACATAAAATTACAGGGTGTGGGAGGTGAGAAATTCACGCGCTTGTCCAAGGCAGAAGTTGTCCTCAAAAGCCTAGCCGTCGACGTGAAACACTGGTTTTACGTGGTACCAGAGGAGGTACCCTTGACCGTAAACGGACTGCTGGGGATGGAATTTATCAAGGGACACAAGGCGGACATAATCAGCGGAGAAACCTTCAAACTTTACGGCCATTGCATGCCTTTGGTAGATGGGAGTTCAAAAATGAAACTTCCTCCTAGAAGCGAGACTATCGCTTACGTAGCTACCACCAGCCGGAACGTCGGACTACTCGCAAAGTCCGAAGTCAGTACGGGCGTTATCATTGGCACGTGCTTGACGCAGTCGAAAGGTAACAGCTGTGCAGTGAGCCTGGTCAACATGACCGAGTTAGAAGCGGAGGTGCAACGTCCGACCGTGAAACTCGAGCCGATGGATGCCCCCACTGAAGAAGGAGGAGAAAGGCCGAGACGTTGCGTGTAAGCGCTATAAGCACGGAAAGAGGCGCCAGACGAATAGAGCGATTACAAAGTGAACTCGATCTGTCGCACCTCAGCAGCGAGGAGAAAAGGGCCCTTGCAGGACTAATCAGCGAATATGAAGAGATATTCCACCTGCAAGGAGACAAACTCCCGTGTACCCACATGGTCGAACATAGAATCCCCCTAAAGAAAGGGACGAGACCCACCAAATTACACTCGTACCGCCTGCCTGAATTCCACAAGAAAGAGGTCGAAAAACAAACGACGGAAATGCTGGCCGACGGCATAATACAGCTCAGTAGGAGCCAGTGGAACGCTCTTTGCTAGTAGTAGCAAAGAAGCCAGATGCAACGGGCGAGCGACGCATGGGAGTGGTGGTGGAATTCCGCAAGCTAAACGAAGCCACCATAGGAGACTCATACCCACTGCCCAACATCAACGAGATATTGGACCAGTTGGAAAGGCGCGATATTTTTCGACCCTAAACCTCGCCTCGGGATTTCTTTAGATCCCGATGGCGAAAGAAGACAAGGAGAAAACGGCGTTCTCCACTCCGCAAGGGCATTTCGAGTATAACCGGATGCCCTTTGGCCTAAAAAATGCTCCCCCTACTTTCAAACGGTTAATGAACTCCGTACTAGCAGGACTCTAAGGAATAAAATGCTACATCTACCTAGACGACATAGTGGTGTACGGAAAGAACCTAGACGGGCACAACGCTCGCCTGAGAGAGGTGTTCCAGCGCCTAAAGGAAGCCAAACTGGCCATACAACCATAAGACCATGCTGGTTCACGCAAACCGCCTAAAAAACTTCACTGAGCACTAAGAAGGAAGCAGGATGGTCACAGCCGGAGGACGAACGGGAAAATTTGAGTTCACGGCATTTGAGGACAAGCATACACTCAATTTGTTACGGTGCACGCCTTATAATTTTCGCCCGCAAGTAGGGCACTCTTCATTAAACAGGCGGACAAGCCCCAGGAAATCCGGTGGATCCGCTTCCCCAGCAAAGTCGCCGAGGCTCCACAGGGCCTCGACCGTCCGACGGCGCAGAAACCTCCTGCGCCGTATCTCTCTGAGGGTTCTCACCCCAAACTTCTCCACCAGGGAGCGAGGATCCCTCCTCGAAGGGATTAATAGCCGGTCCTAAGAAACGAAAGACAAGCCTTTAAAAAGGGGGATGCAGCGAACCACCTCGCTCACAAGCGGAAATTGATGTTTGCCAATACTAACCAATTCACGCAGGACAGCGGGCCCCATGTCAGCGCCTTCGCAATAAACTACTCCGTAGAATCGTTCCATCTTTCCCGAGTAAGCAAACTAGAATGAGCACTCGAGGTGCTCGAATGAGCACTCGAGCACTCGAATAAGCGCTCGAATGAGCTCGTCACGACCGAAACCGGCAAGGAGGGGGGAATTAAAGAAAGAGGGAATTCGCACTGAATAGGCAATCCCACGGTTCAGCCAGATTGAAGTAACACGCTATTCCTCTTGCAGAACTGTCCTGCTGACGGCGAACCACGTAATCACCAGAGAAACGGAAAAGGGGTTTACGGTAACCACGTTTGCCAGCAATCCGGGAATATTCTATGAGGAAATAGGAACCCTCTTGGAAGCCAGGGCCACATGGAGACTAGCCGTTACCATGGATCTCACGTCCTTATTGAAACGAGAAGCCGACGTCAGCGCTAATTTGCGGCTGCTATTAGACATCTGCGAGAAACAAGGAATAGATGACCCTCTCTGTCCAGCCATTGCTGATACCGTGCCCAGGATGGTGCGGAAAATAGAAGACGGAATCCTCAGCGCGTAGCCGCAGGGGATTGATCGACGGGTTAGGATCAATTATAAAGTCCATCATCGGAAATATGGACGCCGCGGACGCGGAAAGGATCAATCAAGACATTGCCGCCATACGCTTCAACCAGCGAACGCTGAAGGAGAGCATGAAGGATCAATTACAGGTGGTCGAGTCCACGTTGCACCTCTTCAATGACACCTTCATTAACGTGCAGAGCAACGAACTGGCTCTCCAAGAACTCATTGCCCATGTAAACCTTACACTGACGGCAGACCTGAGTATAGTGATGAAAGAACAAAGGCTAGATGAGGGCCTCACCGCCCTAAGCGTGATAGTTGAGGCACTACAGAACGACGTAAAAGAATTGGTTTGGCTATTAGTTGAGATTGCAAGCGGCAAGGTGAGCGCGGCGGTGCTACCACCGAGAAAACTCGTAGAGTACTTCACAGATG
Organism: Cephus cinctus; assembly: GCF_000341935.2. Taxonomy (NCBI): domain Eukaryota; kingdom Metazoa; phylum Arthropoda; class Insecta; order Hymenoptera; family Cephidae; genus Cephus; species Cephus cinctus. The sequence continues at coordinate 37,957 of NW_014332851.1, forward strand.
CACTACCTCACTTACCAACGGGAACTGGATTCCCGGTGCCAATTGAACGCAACGAAGCATCTACCCTAATGAGACTAGCCGATACGAAGGCCTTCAGTCAAGGGAACGCCATTGTCGTCATACTCGACTTTCCATTAATTAGCCAGAAGAGGTACTGCGTAAGCAAGGTATACCCGATACCCGTGAGGTCAGCGAACGGGGCGTACTACTACCCCGACAGCTCGGAAGACCTCGTGATTGGGGACCAGGAAAATCGAAACTTCCTACGAATGACCAACCTGGAATTGAAGGATTGTAAACATTTCGCGAGTAGATATATATGCAATCCCCTGCATCCGTCAATTCCTCTGACGAGCTCAGCGCCGTGCGAAGTATTGACGTTCGCGAAAATGGACACGGGCAACGGCCTTCACTGTCCAAAGCGGGTCATCACGTTCGACCACATCCTAGTGAATACTATGCGCCAGCCGGGTAAATGGTTATTTGTAGCGCTCACCGACGAACCAATAAGTATTACCTGCGACGGAAACCCCGCGTCGCACGAAACATTAAGACACGTAGATGTATTGGCTTTGGTAGGCGTATGTACGGTAACCGCCCAGAGTTTCAGCTTGCGAACCATCCGACGCATCACCCAGGTCGCCAACGAGGACTACTTGCCCCCCTTCAATCTCACACTATCGGAGATGGACCAAGTTAGTCCCCCGCGAGTGACCAGTGATATCGGAACGGTGAAACTTGTTAAAGTGCTACGAAACCCCGAGGAGTTAGCGCGCCTCGGGACGCGAGTATCTAGCATTAAGGCAAGCCTGGACCAGGGTGACCAACACCTAGAACAATATTATCACAATCTAGGATGCTACTCATTGGGTACAATAACGTCAATAGCATTGGTTTGTTTTGTCGTGTACAAGTGTTACAAGCGTAAGCATAATTCGACATCGACGACGCCGGCTCTCACGCCGAACTCGGTGTGGCCCGCAGTAAACATCCAGTTAGAACCGCAAGTATCAAGGCCAGATAGCCTCAGAGCGACATTAGATAGAGCACGCGAAAGGCGTTTTCGATGGGCCGACCAGAACCCGCAAGACAGAACCAATGCTACGGGCAGACACCCCGGTTAGATTAAGGGAATTGTACCCAAAATAATCATGGAAGCTGTGCTCCACTAGGATAATGACCAGAATCGAGTCTTCACTCGAGGCCACCAGAGGCAAACGCCGGGTAGAAATTGTGCGATTTTCTTTAAGGGGGCAGGGATGTTGTGCTGGGAGTCTCCTGACCCCTCTGAGAAACGCCAGGCCAAGTAGTTCACGCGTGTAGCAATGCGCTAAGTCAGAACTAAAGGCGGCCGGGCAACCGAGATGTGGAAATCGAAAGTCGCACAATAATCATTTTTCGGAAGTCCAGCTTATGGCTGCACGTCCGAAAACCGACAGTCTACAGTTAAAATCCAAACGGATAAGGTGGTCTCGTGAAGTAGACTCGGTACAGGAAATAGGAAGACCGAACGGTGCCTATATTTTTCCAAGTCGACGTACGTCGAAATACTGTACAACACACTTGGTTATTTTAATAAACCTTGTCAGTTTTGTTGTATTCACGCGAGTTCCAACTCCGTAACCGGCAACGATCCCAAAAATACCTTGGCCCTAACCTCTCGAACGAACTCCTTCGTCACCGAGACGTTACGGCACAACAATACACACATATTACTACTATTTTATTAAATATACATTATGTCTGTTATTAATAATAATACCTTTAATTTTACCGCCACATTACATCGCTATCTCTATTATTCCTTTTTATTATTATATTTTAATTATTTATACATATACATTTATCACTTTTTTTTTTGCTTACTTACTAAATAATTGCTTACATATACAGGGTATCCCAAAATTACCTGACCAACGGGGTATGGCGGTGTTCGGGAGGCACCACTGATCAGGAAAATGACCTTCCTTTTGTCCGGAAGGTTATAGTTTTTAAATGGGAGCAGCTCAAAGTTGACCAATCAGATTGAGGCGTAAAGAGAAACGTAGGCACCTACGAACTCTGAGTTTTCTTCCCTCGCTTTTGTTTTTCGGTGGCTTGTTTCTTGTTTCTTGTTTCCAATAGGCATGTCTTCGGCTGACGTCATCATGCCCGAAGCCACTGAGAAACAAAAGCGAGGGAAGAAAACTCAGAGTTCGCAGGTGTCTACGTTTCTCTTGACGCCTCCCTCTGATTGGTCAACTTTGACCTGCTCCCATTTAAAAACTATGACCTTCCGGACAAAAGGAAGGTCATTCTCGTGATCAGTGGTGCCTCCTGAACACCGCCATACCCCGTTGGTCAGGTAATGTTGGGACACCCTGCATATATACACACTGTAACGTGAAGTCCCGTTGCACGGCCCCTCCCACCCACCTGACTCGAGGGCACGCCTCACCTCCGTGCCCCCGAGGAAATAACTAGAGTAAGCATAGGTTAAGTTAGCGATAAGATCCCATCCATCCCTCTCCCAACCCCCTTCTTAACCCCCACCCCCATGGACGGACTGATTCGAAGCAGCGAGGGAACAGCGAGGACCGACAGCCAGCATAGCCCGATCACCGTGGACCTCCTGAGGGAGGCTGCGTCGCCTAGGCAACGGGACGCGGGAATGGCATGGGCAGGAAGAAACAAACCGACCGATGGACCCAGCCACGACAGCCTGCATGACCGCCAGCCACCACCGCTGCTATATGTCCCTGGAGCAGTCCCGCTGCACTAAGCCCGTAGCAGCCGTAAGCCGTAGCCACTAAGCCCGTGCAGTCAGCGGCGGGGTCCCCTTCCCCCGAACGCTCGGATGCACCGAGGCGACTGACAGGCCCAGGGCGCCGCCATATTGCACGGCCAGCAGCGAGGACCACGAACCGGCCAACCATGCACCGTCACGAGCGCCCGTCACACCGCCAATGCCCTGCCATGCCAGACCCGCCGACCAATGCCGAAGCGCATAGTCTCTCCGACCTCCAGCCGCCAGCCAACCAGCGAGGCCCCTGGAGCAGCCCAAGAAAAGCAACGGGTCCCGCGCCACGAGGACTTCACTTCGAGCCAGACCGCTAGAAAGTAGAGAGATAGAATGAGTGGATTTATAGAGTGAGTGGATTTATAGACTGAGGAATATAAAAAGTGAGAGCGTGAGAAAGTGTACGAGAAAGAGACCAGGAGAGAGCGAGAAGAATAGAGTGAGTAGATTTAAGTTTGAGTGATTCCCTGTTCCATTCCCCCCTCCCCTTCTTTTCTCTAGCCCTTTCTATCTTGTAAAATAATTAGCCATTGTCTTTTGCGAGCCGTCCCCACGAGGACCGGCAATTCTTTGTCTTTCCCTTATCACGCCGCGAGGTCGAGTGGTGTGTGTTTTGCGATTGTTTTGCGTTGCGTGCGTTTACTCGTAAGAATCCGCATTCCCTCCTACTTCCCTCAGCGTTTCTTAACCCTTTTTGGACAGATCGGAATATCGAGGTAATATCTAAGAAGCCGTTACGATCGGGAACCTTCCCCCTGAGACCCCTCCTGCCTCTCCCCCTAGCTAGCCGCGCCCGTTATTATTTGGAAGACCGACTGTAAACATCCGAGGACCTTCGATGGTCCCGGATCAGTGCTACACCGATTTGTAGCTAGCGCCCACCGATTGTTGTGAAGACCGGCTGATCGACAGCAAGATTCCCCTCACCACCCAATCCCCCTGCCCTAGTTCTCAACTGACGGCCGTCAGTAGCGTGCTCCCGCGTGAGCCCCGTCGCCTCCCTGTAGACTGCATTTTATTTTCGGTATTTCTTTCGTTGCGTTATTTATTTTTACGTTCTTTTCTTTCAAATATTGTATTTTTCACTTTTCTTTTGTTTGGTATTCTTTTTCCTTGCACCAATTATATTGTTTTATTTTATCGAACCCGTATCCCCCTTTATTTCGTCCGCTCGCCCGATTTACAGAATATCGAATTGGACCCGTTCGAGGACTAATAAATCCCGGACGTGGTCACAACACATATTATTACTATTTTATTAAATATACATTATGTCTGTTATTAATAATAATAATACCTTTAATTTTACCGCTACATTACATCACTATCTCTATTATTCCTTTTTATTATTATATTTTAATTATTTATATCGCTCCCCCTTATTAATAATTATTACTGTTTCTATACGTTAAAAATGATATTGTAATACATAAAAACAAAGGGAAGCATTGACTCATGTAGCCTGATTTACACCGTGAATATTGTATCCTACCACCACTGCTGTAGATCTTGTTATCCTGCGCATACCGGCGATCCACCAAACGTTTCTTTTGCACAAAAGCGTCGTAGTACTCTCTGACGATTCTATCGTTTTTCCGCAAATCATCAGTAAACACATTCTGGAACGCATGCATCCCGAAGCCGCAGGAAAGGTAGTGTAAAAACATCATGCAGAATTGGCCGCACACCGTGGACGTCTCGCTCTGAAGCTGCTGAGTCGGAATCGGAAAGATCGACAGTTCCGCCAGAGTCTCGATGCATGGCGATTATTCAGCGGTGGTGATCCGTAGTTGTCAAAGTAGTAATCGTCTCCGTCAGCGTCCACGTACATGGCAACCCAATGCGCTCCTGGCTTCGTATGATCGTCCGTGTTGGCGACAATGGCAGCGGGCTTCGACCAGTTTCCGGGTATTCTATCAGCTGCGTAGACATCCATCGTATGAGCCGATATACTGCGAAGACCGAGGTAAAGGTCTTGCGTGTTCATATATGCGGTCCGTTATTTCGAAGCCAAAATTCAAGGCGTAAGGCGTTGTTCAGAGTATAGGTAAACGATCCTCGGGTTTCCTTACAGGCGTGCACGATGCACTCGTAATGGTCACGATTCGGTGGGAAGTCCTCGTATGGTGAGATATTGGGGGCTTCATCCAAATTTATAACCTCCCGGGCCATAACGGTCTACAGAAAAAGCACGCTCTCCGGATCCCGCGTGTATATGCTCCGCGAAATACCAGCTATATTTCGGAGATTGGTGTATAACTGTTTGTACGTTACACCACCGTCGAACCACTCTAGACCGTGTTGATAGCGGGTCATGGTGTTGTTCTCGCTCCTGATCGTCGGTGGTAATTCGATGAAATCACAGGGCGGTGAAACGATCCAGTGGCCTATGTATTTTCTTTCCACAGCCACGACGCCGATCTCCTTCGGCGCCAGACGCCCCTCGGAGTCTTTGAAGTATTCGATTTCGATGACAAAATCCATGGTCATGATGCTAACTCGAAGGCGTTCAACGAGAAACTAACGGCGATGCTGACGATCACCCGCGATACCGAATGCCCAAAAGATGATGACGCAGACCCCAAACTGCTGAGCTATGTATTTTCTTCGATTGCTTAGCCGCCGTAATCTACAACGATTTACCGCGAATGACAGTGAGGTAGCTAAGTGGACCCACACCCTCATCCGAGACGTGGGCTCATGGTCCAGGAGGAAACATGGTGAAGTGAACTTTTACCTCACCTAATTTTTCACTGGACATGGTCACTTTAACCGTTATCTTTACCTAAGGAGCAGGAAGACCAGCCGCATTTAGGACTACTGCCTAAACGAAGAGGACAACGCGCACCACACATTCTTCAGGTGCGACCGTTGGACGGAATGGAGAATTGAACTACGAGGAAGCATTGGTATAGAGCCAGCACCAGAGAATATCGTGACAATAATGCTGCAATCCGAAACAAACTGGGACGCTGTGGCGATTTTCACTGAGAAGGTACTCCGCACCCAGAGAAAGGAGGAAAAAGAGCGAGAAAGAGAATTGGTCATACTCTAAAACAGCATTAAGAGGATGAGGTATACAACTTAGCCCAAGATGAGAAAACCAACTGGAAAAAAAAGAAGAATAGCCGGAGGACGGCATAGATGCCAATTGCCCTGAAGTAATGCGAAGGCGATTTCCGGGGCCATGGGTTTGCGTAAAAGGGAGGTGGTTTTAGTGGGTAGGGCCAATCGTGGAGGAGTCCCACACTACCGACCTCACGGTGTGCGTAAGACATTTCCACCTTCCCATATAAAAAAAAATAATAATAATAGTAATAGTAATAGTAATAATAATAGTAATAGTAGCAGTATCAGACTCTGGACCAGTATCTTTTTGAGAGATTTGGGTAGACGTTGCCCATTGGTCCTCAGTTGGTATAGAGTTTTGTGGATCTTATTGCAGGTGATAGTAACCTGTTCGCGCCAGTTCAGTGACGGTGTGATGATGATGCCCAGACTCTTGACACTGTCGACATACGAAACCGAGGTACCATCCACATTGATGGGAGCAATACTTTTAAGATTGAGGGTATTTAGATACTTCGATGACTTTCGTACTTCGATACTTCGTATCATAGCCTTAGTCTTGGATGGGTTTAACTGTAATTTGTTAGTCCTAGCCCACTGACATATACGTTTAATGTCATCATTGACATTAGCGACGCATTCATTTATATTAGTAATAGAGCAGTGAGAATATATCTGTAGATCGTCCGCGTATTTTATGAAAGAGCACTTCTGAATATGAGCATTGAGATCAGCGATATAAAGACAGAAGAGCGCAAGACCTAAGATAGAACCCTGAGGCACCCCCGATGTGACTGCCGACCAAGTGGAGGTACCACAGTAGGTGCGCACAGCCTGTTTTCTATCAGTCAGATAAGACCAAAACCATCTTAGGACAGGTAGAGAGAACTTCAGAAGACTAAGACTAAGCTTATTTAGAAGTAGACCGTGGTCGACAGTCTCAAAGGCTTTGGAGAAATCAAAAAAGACTAAAATAGTTATCTTACGGTTATCAATTGCTAGGCGTATATCATCTGTAACTTTAATTAACGCAGCCTGAGTAGAGCTCCCTGCTACAAACCCAAACTGGGAGGGATCATGGAAACCGCTTTGCGTAAGAAATTCCACCATATCCTTCTTAACAAGCCTCAAAAGCACTTTGGACAATTCGCAGAGAAGAGAGATTGGTCTGTAGTCACAGGGCTCCGATGGGTAGGACTTCTTAGGCACTGGTGTAACTAGCGACACTTTCCATGTAGTTGGAAAGGTTGAGGTGTGCAACGACGTATTATAAAGATTCAAGAGCACAGGGGCAAGAGATACTGCGCAGTGTTTCAAGTAACAACCAGGGAAACCATCGAGTCCAGCAACACGTGTATCAGGAAATTAGAGCTGCATAATGAGATTATCTAATGTTATGTGCGAGAAATAAAACTTGCCGTCATAATCGGGACAAGGTGGGCAAGAAGCACCGAAAACCGAACAGAAATGGTCGTTCAACTCTTCAGGAGACGCGCAATTAATCGTGGAGCGCTTGCTGAGCGCTTGTCTCTGAATTGAGAAAGTCGTGCGGTGCAATATGCAGCTTTCGCATTTCTTATTAAGGTTTTGACTCAATTTCGGAGGCATCTATACTCCTCACGAGCAGAAGTAGAGCGAGTTCGCCTAGCTACAGCGCGCAAGCGATTACGAGATTGTATTAACTTACGGAGGTGACAAGTTATCCAAGGCGCAGAAGGTCGCTTAATACGAATATTTCGCCAGGGAACAAACGTATCTAGGATATTAGCCAGCTGTCCATTTAGAAAGACTGTCTTATCCTCAATATTATTACAGCCCATAAGAGGTGTCCAGTCTAAATTATTAAGCTGTTCAAGAAATTCATGACTTAATAATCCCTGCCAATTTCGAGGCGCAGAAGGTCGCTTAATACGAATATTTCGCCAGGGAACAAACGTATCTAGGATATTAGCCAGCTGTCCATTTAGAAAGACTGTCTTATCCTCAATATTATTACAGCCGATAAGGGGTGTCCAGTCTAAATTATTAAGCTGTTCAAGAAATTCATGACTTAATAATCCCTGCCAATTTCGACACGTAACCGTAGATGGCCGAGAGACTCATTTATTCATAATTTTATATTTTATATAAATTAAATCGTGGGCTGAGAGAAAGGTGAGAGGATGCTGCCCGTGGTCAGCAACACTGTCAATCGAGTCCACTAGGCATAAGTCCAGCCAAGTAGAGGATGTAGCTGTGTGATGTGTAGAGTAATACGGGACAAGGTAGAGGTTAAAGCACTGAAATAGCCGGCGAACATAAATGCTATCATGATTAACGGAGGACAAGTCAGCGTTCCAGTCACCCCTAATCACTGTATGAGTATAATCAATGCAGATAGACGAGAAAAGTGTCTCGAGAGTGTCGGAAAACGCAACCTTTGGCGGTCTATAAACAACGCCAACAAGTAGTTTGGAGGTATTAACTCTTGAGATTTCAGCAAAGAGAAATTCAAGTCGAGCTGTGTTCAAAGCCGCCGACGAGGCCACTATTTTGGCAGAATAAACATCATGGTAGTAAATACACACTCCACCACCAGATCTACCAATCCTATCACAACGCAATAAACAAAAGCCAGGCAACTTGATAGCACAATCGTCAATATGTGGCTTTAGCCACGACTCAGAAACAAGTATCATGTCATAGAGCTCAGTAGTAAAGTAGTCAACAAATTCATCAAAATGTGGTGCGAGCAATTGAGCATTGACATGACAGATGCGTAAGGAGTCATGCGCTATGACTGGCAGCGAGGGTGTAGATGGTGGAGTAGCCTACTCCGTGCCATGCCTTTTGGAATTTGAATCTCGCACACACATATGGTATACGAACGATGATGCAACAGACAAATCACGCGATTTCTGAGATGCCGATTGCAGCAATATGTGAGGAAGCTAGCTTCCGGTCTTATCGTACCGAGAACGTGCCTTAAACGTGTGAACTAAAAATTCCAGGATTCACGCGAACGGGTAAAACCGCTGAATTAGTAAGATTTGTCCCTACCTGTCCACTTACTTTCGGCGGAAAGTAGGATGGATCAGGGAAGGCAAATTAGTCTCCAAATACACACCAGAGCGCATAGTTCGGGCTAGAGTAGCTCCTCACAAATTGCATCGCGCGGCGCCTATCATTCTCACGGGAGTTCCGCGTACTGTTATCTATCGCCGTTTGTAAGTCGATTAAGTCGTATCGAGCCCAACAAGTTGCACGCGTAGCGTATCAGTCAATGTGAGTTTAGATGTTAGCATTTTGATTTTTGCCACGAACAATATTATCGTGTAGTTTAAGTGATCACTAGAGTCAAGGATCTCGAGTCGTGAGAAGACGAATTGTGAACACCAAGGCAGCGTGAGCGTCTAGCGTTGCACGCCGAATGAACATATGAGATTGAGTGCGCAGGAGTGAGTGGGCACAGCATTACGAGACCTTTGTAAACTTAGCTGTAAGACCATCCGGCATTTTCTTTATTTCTATCAAATAACTAGCAAGTAAGCAAAATTGGGTTGTAACAATATATTCGAATCATTTCACTGGGAACTCTGAATCTTTGATCAAGAGACTCGGCCGAGTCTCGCACCAAGTACAGGCAACCGGCTGTACAGGGCACAGCTCGCAGAGGCTCTTTACTTAAGTCAACTCTTATACCTGTGTTTGGAACAAAATATCTTATTAACCGCTATACATGAGAAAAAGTTATTGATACATTCACTATAGGAATTGAGGGTTCTGAATTGATTGCCGCCCTATTCAATACGAGTTGTGTACGAGATCAGGGCGTATTGAGATGGCGAGCGAGATGATTTTATTTCAGTTCCGTCGTCGTCGTCGTCGTCATCGTCGTCGTCGTCGTCTTCGCACGTCCATCAACTTTTTTACACGATAGATGGCGCTGACTGCTTTGCCTTCTTTACCGATTTGTACTCTGTATGGTTTTGGTAATTTACAAATACACAACCTAATGAAATACACTTTACATGTGAAGCCACCGTTCACACCGAATTTCCAGTTAATATAAAGCTGCTTTCATAATAGTACAGAATTATTAAGGCTTTCATGTGGAGCGCGTGTGTATGGGTGCATGTATACGTGTGCGTCGACATAGTTCCTCGTATTTTAGATCACAGTTTTTAGAGATACAGGATGTCCAAGTGTTCCTCTCCGTAGTTTCCTGTATCTAGGTGGCGGACGAGGAAGTCCATGGTGTCCAGATGTTCTGCTCCGTAGCTTCTTGTATCTAGATACTGGATGTGGAAGTCCAGGGTGTCCAGGTGTTCCGCTCCGTAGTTTCCTGCATCTAGGTGCCGCATGTAAAAGTTCAGGGTATCCAGGTGCTCCGCTCCGTAGTTTCTTGTATCTAGGTACTGGATGTGGAAGTCCAGGGTGTCGAGGTATTCCGCTCCGTAGTTTTCTGTGTCCACGTGTTGGATGTGGAAGGCCAGGGTGTCCAGGTATTATGCTCCGTAGTTTCCTGTATCTAGGTGTCCGATGTGGAAGTTCCAGGTTTCCAGGTGTTCCGCTCCGTAGTTTCTTGTATCTATGTCGGACGTAGAAGTCCAGAAAAGTGTACAACGAGTACCGCTTTGGCGCTTCGCTCAAACTATAGTATTGATATCAGATTATTGAAGCCAAGTACATAAGTCATTACATGTTTGCCTATTATATGATCTAGCACTGGCCCATCATTTTAATTGTATTTTCAAAATTTCTTATAACGTTGTCACTACTCTTTTACATTACTACTACTTCCCGTAGTTGATTATGATTTAATGGTCATTTAATAATTAATAAAACTTTACATGATTCCTTATTGAGTACTATCTAGCGGGTCCGTGCATTTCTTGATATAAATTTGCGTTCATTATGCCAGTCATTAAACTCAAAACCAATGTCAACTTTCTATGTAGAGCATATTAACAAAAACTCGTCAATGATAATCATGGTAAAACCTTAATAACAAACATATGGTATTAGAATACTATTAGTACGTTCAAAGTAAGTATTTTAGCATTCCTAGCACGGACCCGCCAAGTAGTACTCGATAAGGAATCATCTAAAGTTTTATTAATTATTAAATGACCATTAAATCATAATCAACTACGGGAAGTAGTAGTAATGTAAAAGAGTAGTGACAACGTTATAAGAAATTTTGAAAATACAATTAAAATGATGGGCCAGTGCTAGATCATATAATAGGCAAACATGTAATGACTTATGTACTTGGCTTCAATAATCTGATATCAATATTTTTTATTAGAGGAATACACAGCACTCCTGTACTTGGCGTAGTTTTTTACACGTAAGTGTTTTTTTGTGAGATTTAAATAGACCATACACCAATTCCTCCTCCTAATGGTAATCCAAAGGGCTGGGCCCGTATAGGACGGCAGTCAAGAACTTACCCAGAACGAAAATAAGAATAAACTCCCTCGCGTAGCGTGGGAGATTAACTTTGCTAGACGTGTAATAACGCCCTGCACTTCACAGCACTATTTCACCGCATGCTCTCAATACCTTATAAGGTTGAAATACTAATAACTGGCGACTCATTGTCTTTCCTAATCTTGATAAGACCATTTCGCACCCATACATATCGGTAGCCACTGGTTTTTGCCGCTTATCTAGTTGCACGTAACAATTTATGCAATTCAGGTGATATGAACTCATTGACATATACGTTGGAATCAGCAAACGCAGAATTAACTTCACAGGCGTTAAGAACACCCTTGTCGCGTTTAGCGCTCAAAATTGTTTTCCGAGTTTGCGAAGAGGTGAGGTTGACGTGACCCGAATACGCGAAATTTCAGAGATGTGCGAGTTATCAACAGATACACCAATAACAGAGAATACAGATAGTGCTAAGTCACGATCAGTCATACTGCTCAGTTCGGGCAGGCCAGAGATGGTTAAGTCCTTGTTGTGTTTCTCATATTCAATAGCACGAACACGCTTGCTCAGGTGTTGGACCCCCAACGTGAGAGCCTGTGAAGTGGCAGAATTCACAGGTGGACCCAATTCTATCGATGATATTCTCGCCGCAAGTTCTTTATATTGATCAGCCACACAAGTCTCGACTGTCGTAACACGCCGTAACAGGTTGTCCTGAGCAGGAGCCAAGCCAACCATAGACGTCTCCACGGAGTTCATCTTGTCTGTCAGAGCATCCAGTTTGTTAATGCATCCGCGTACGTCTACTTTGAGCTCATTTAGGCTAGTTAGCTGTATCTTAATAAAAGTAATATCACGTAGGGCAGTATCCATACTATCGATCTTAGTATTTAACGCGACAACAAGTGAGCTTAGCGAAGTAAGTTGGTCCTCGATGCTCGGAGGTTGTGAGGTTATGGCACTCACTGTCGCGCCCAACGACTAAAAATTTCTCTTGGCCATCTTAGCACAAGTGTAACACCTAGTGGGACTATCACCGCTCGAGGAAGCTAAATCTAACAGCTTTTTAACGCACTCTGAATGGAATCCGTGCGACTTAACACGGTAAAATTTTCGCAAATCACCTTCGACAATAAATTTAGAACACAGGCCGCAGTTGACAGACGGCATCACAAACGTAAACAAAAATAACAGGCGATGGTCAGACAGCTGCCATAGAATACGCGTCTCCAGGTAGAGGTGAGGCACAGGTAGAGGAGGGATAGCAGTCGATGTCCACAATAAATACTGTCATGAAGATGCGTCTTTAGAAGATCTGGAAGTCCTTAGTAAATAATACAGTTCAGATGACAATTGGGTGAAGTCAAGTAACTAAGTGTAGAGGTCAGTTGACTCGCGTAGTCTTCTTGCGATGAAACGAATGACCAATCAGAGCGATGCCTCAAACTGAAGAGCGGCTAAATGGTGATGTACATACAGAGGTTAGGAAGTAGACATCTCAATAAAGAAAGCTTACAATTCTGCAGCTCTACCAAAAGAGCTTACTTTGTATCGCTCAATCAATACCTGAGCCACAGGAAAAGCTAATTTTCTTCAACAGGAGCCCACGAGGGGCAGAGAGGCAGCAGTAAAAATTCAGAATTAGAGAGAGATTGACAGGTATGTAAAGGCGTACTCACGGAGAGAGAGAGAGAGAGAGAGAGAGAGAGGGGGGCAGGGTGGAGGGGGGGGGAGCAATTATCAATGTTCATGGCACGATTGGATAATTATTTTTTTATTCAAAAATGCGTCCATGCACCATTCGCACTAGACATACTGCAGGCAAAGAGATTTTCGTGCACGATGAAGCCCTAACGTAAAGTTGAAGGAGATGACCACTTGAGAGGCCTTTAATTTCTCCGGGACTTTTTTCGGCCGTTTTTCCGGTACTTTTTCCGGTACTTTTACCGGGACTTTTTTCGGGACTTTCTCCGGTACATTTTTTCAGATTTTCTCCGGAACATTTTCCGGAACTTTTGACTTTACTTTATCTCGTACGTTCTTCCGTTCTTCTTACACGAAGTCTGCCTGTGCGTTTTTCTGGATCTGCACGGAGCTGTTTGCCGTGCTTTTCGAATTACAGATGTCCCTCGCTCATGATATGGAAGTCCTACTGTTCCTCGTTCTTAATTTCTCCGGGACTTTTGAATTTTGTAAGGATGTAATACTTCTGTAACTTATTTCCTTCTTTATTACTTTCCTATGAGCGAGGGACATCCGTCTTTCGAATCACGGCAAAGAGCTTCGTGCAGATTCAGGGAAACGCACAGGCAGACTTGCTGTAAGAAGAACGGAAGAACGTACGAGGTAAAGTACAGGAGCAAGTCCCGGAAGATGTACTAGAAAAAGTCCCGGTAAAGTACCGGAAAAAGTACCGGAAAAAGTGCCGAAAAAACTCTCTCTCTCGCGAGTGACAGACGTGCTTCAGGATCGCTGCGCCTAATCAAGAGACTCGGTCGAGTCTCGCGCCAAGTACAGGCAACCGGCTGTACAGGGCGTAGCGCGCCGAGACTCTTTACTCGAGTCAACTCCTTATACCTGTGTTTGGAACAAAATATCTTATGAACCGCTATATATGAGGAAAAGTTATTGATACATTCACTATAGGAATTGAAGGTTCTGAAGCGATTGCCACCAAGTTCAATACGATTAGTGTACGAGATCAGGGCGTATTGAAATGGCGAGCGAAATGATTTTATTTCAGTTCCGT
>NW_014332851.1:54474-59136 GCF_000341935.2 Cephus cinctus
GATAAAAGAGAAGGTAGATATCAAAAATATGGCAGTGGGAATAACGAAACTGAAGAAACGCAGTATAGGAACTGTGATTTTGGGATGTGAATCGGGAGAAGAAATTGAAGTACTGAAGGCTGAAGTTCAAAATAAAATGGGTGAGGGTTTCAAAGTTATGGAGTCAACACAGATGAACCCGAAGATAAAGATAGTAAATATAGAGGAACAGGAACTAAACCTAACAGATGAAGAACTAGTTGACACAGTTAAGACGCAAAATGGAATAGAGGAAACAGAAGGAAGAGAGTGGAAAATAGTGAAAAGGCTAACCGAAGGAAGAGAACAGAAACGTAATCGAAGGCTCAATAATTTTGGAAGTGGATGAAGCAACACACGACCAGATACTGAGCAAAGGTAAACTCAGCGTGGCATGGAGGAAATGTCCGGTGTACAACCAAGTCAATGTAAAGAGATGCTTTAAATGCTGGGGTTATTACCATATAGCGAAAAATTATAAGAGAGAGGAAACCTGCTACAAGTGCGCAGGTAATCATAACGTAAGAGAATGCACGGTGAATAAGCGTAAGTGTGTAAACTGTACGCACAAAAACCAAGCGTTTAATTTCAAGATAAATGTCGAACATAGCGCACTCGATCGGGAATGTCCAACGTACATATAAAAGAGCGTTGCAAGAGGAAAGGAAGAGAACGGGAAAGAACAGTAAACTCAGCGTAAATTTAAATGCTTCAGGATCGCGCATTTAGAGTCATTAAACCAATAAGCTCAATTTATATCCTCCGGAATAGAGCATAGCCGTGTCAGAAAAACCCATAGTCCGGAATTGTGTGGAAAGGCTGCGGAATATTAGCATTCGCTATTCCGATTAGACCTCACGTAGAAAAATTGTCAAAGTTCTGAGGAGACCACCGTGATCTACCTCAGAAACTTTAGTTATCGCCATTTTGTGTAATCTATTATCCGCGCCGTTAGTAGTTGCGTCGCACACAGTGCCATAGCCAATAGATAGGCAAAGCGCCAATAGGGCTATAGAACCAACACAGGCAGATCCTCTGTACCTCACCTACGGGTCAGAGAGAGATAGAGATAGAAAAGAAACATAGGACAATTCCTAGACAATCCTTTTCCTACAATACCGACAATTGATTGAGATTGGGTAATTGACACCGATTACAAAACTACTGTACCGATTATCGATTATTTAATAAAATGTTGTTATTTTATTTTACTTTACGAACCTTCGTCGACTACATTCTTAAAGACGCCAGCCCTGAGCGTACGAAATAGCACTATCGACGAACGTTACAATTGCGAATATCCAATATTGCTCAAAATTTTCTTCCCATTCGAATGAACCTACTGGTAAAGATTGACTCATACCTGCACCGTATAAATTATTTACTTCCTACTACATAAAATACGACTCTTCTTTGCTTGGATCGAAATCTGCTCCCATGTACCTATTGTTAGCACTGGTGTATCTGTTAGAGCATTGAGCTACGCCACCTACATCAGTCAGCAGCTCAAGTTCAATACCCGTACACTTGAGCATAGCGTCGAAAGCAAGGCCTGGTGCAGTGTAATAGTGTAGAGGATCTAAATTGTATATGGTGTAACAGTTGCGTCTAAAATTTTCAAAAATATCAGCTAGAAGGAAAACATCGGTTTTCAGATACAAATCAGAATATTAATAAACCTAACCTAACCTTTTTATGCAAAAAGTTTGCCAAATATTGCAAGCGTGATCATAATCTGCTTCTGAATTTCCTTCGTTATTTAATTTTGAATAAAATTCTTCTTTTACGGGTTGCTCTTTCAGTTTTTCACAATTATCAATATATTCGTAGGAAAAACACCTTTTCTAGTCAATAAATTGAATTCCTCTACATTATTACAATGATTACGCGTCATTTGTTTTTCGTCATCTTTTAAATAGGATGCTAATTTTTCAATGCTACTCTCTACTTTCAATCAATCAATAAATCTGAAATTTACAATCGTATCTTTGACATTCTTCGTGAAAGATATATATATTTCTTTCTTTACTGCTAAGAGATTCATTGAACCCTCGAAAGATGTAGCTAGAGCTCTAATCAAGAAGTGTGAATCATAACCAGATAAGTTATGAAATACGACAGGAACGGTATGTGAGTTCTTATAGTTCAAATTACACCCCTGATGCGCAGCACCGCGATATTTGCCTGTAAAATGGCAATGATCACGTTGCTTGGCATCCTGAGGTGTAAACGGTTTTTCACAAATATGACAAATCTTGGCCGAGTAAAATTCATTTCTTTGTTTGAAGTTTAGAGATTCCATTGGTACGATACGTTTTAGGTAAAACTCTACAACTTGAGCTAATTCCTGTAATTGATTCGTAAACCATTCCACGCAATCTTTTCCACGATAAGCTCTAAATTTAGAGATAGAGTCATCAAAGTTACATTGTAAATAGTACGCTATACTGTGTGGAACGTGTCTTTGATAGAGAGTTGTGTTTAACGAATTAGACTTATCCGTAATTGGCTCTAACATACAATCGATGTCCGCATAAACGGCAAACGGAACAGGTTCTTTATACTTATAATTTTTAAATTTCATAATTTTATCTTTTTCATTCGGTAATACTACTCTGCATTTATTTATATTTTCCTAACAGCGTGCGCAAAATTCGATTTTGCGCACTGGTTTTCGTGCGCAAAGTGCCTCATTCCCGCACTGTCAAACGCGTGTGCAAAATCGAATTTTACGCAACTTGTTAAGAAAATAACATTACGATACACGTGCGCATAGGTGTCTCCCGCACTCGTTTGTTGTCACCCTCGCTACGCTCGGGCGACAAACCCGACTCTTGCAGGAATCACCTACTTTGCGCACTTGTATCGTAATGTACTATTGCACAATCGAGTCTATGTTTTTCGAAAAAGTTTACTGTTGTAAAGTGGCATAGACATCGATCACAGAGTTTAGTATAACCTTTACGTTTTGTAATTTGTGATTTCAGTAAACGGGATAGATTTCGAATCCAAGCAAAATGATAAACACTAACGTCTTCCATGTCCACGTCATCTCCATTGGAATAAATTTTTTTTCCAACATAAGTAATCGAATCGCTTCCTTGTTTGATTTTTGCTGACTTAGGTAAATTGGTCCTATCTCATTACCACTATCACAGTCTATACCGTAAACGTTAGTTACCAAATCATTCATCTTCTCGAATTTTGAAAACTCCTTTAAGCCAATGGGAAAATTTAATCCTTCATACCTCAGTACTGCGCTGAAGTGGGGGTACGAACTGATCCTGTCTACATGATCTTTTGCTGGATGAAGGGCTGCCGTAACCGACCAGAGAAAATAGTACGGGTCGTTATTTCTGATGTTTACTACTACCTTTTTGTTCTGGACGTTCTTAGGCAACTGGATGAATGTTGACAGGCCAACATGTATCGGTATATATTGTGACGTGGCATTTCGACATGCACACCACAAAATGTAACATTCTGCGATTTCCGGCTACATCGTGGGGCCCTATGCGTGGGGAAGGGATTTCTTGGCGTTGGACTGTACATTATTTGTTGAATTTGTATTTAATTCCCTCGGGGGAACGTTTTTTTGTGTTTTATATTTTTCAAGCGGATCCGGAAGGATCTTGTCAAAATTTGAATACTGCGAGCCCCGAGAGTGCCAACCACGGGCCTGGTGGAGCGCGCTGGCGAGGCGTCGCGACAGCCAGACCGGAGCACACACCTTAAGATGCCAGCTACGCGGAACATTCAGCGAGCGTCTTCCCGATCCAGAGGGCATACGGAAGTTGCAGTAATGGCCTGGAGCCGTCCATCGAGGGAGCAGAGGTGGATGTGATTCCCACCTCCCGAAAATATCACTGCAGCCATCCCAAACACGAAAGATGCCAGGATCTACTTTATCGGAATCGAAGAAAACAATTGAAGATCGCGGGCGCTCTGGCGAAGTCGATGGGTCCGCCAATTAGCTTGGCCTAAGGGATGTATTACAGCGCGCCTCTTGGGAAGGTCCCCGATTTTCGAAATTCTTAGCGTCACTCACGGTGTGGCCGAGCTTAGGAACAGACGTGTTTCCGTCTGATAAACTTTGTATAGTCTCGTATTGTTTTGCTTTAGCTTTGTCGGATTTTTCTATTATTGTATAGTCTACCGTGCCGTTTTGCGACCGCTTGAGGAACCCAGTATCAAAGAGATTGTGTCTTGGGGATATCTGGAGCGACTAGGAGGGCGGTGAGTGACGCTTTTGTGAGTTGACCATATTTACGTGAATGAGAGATAGACCGTGACGCAGTGTCGTGCCTTACGCATTCCCGATCATTATTGTATCCGCGGATTGCTCATCGGTGGCGCTCTGGAGGATCGGTGCTATTTAATATCGTTTATGGGTCAAATGTTGGTTTTGCGTTACCGTCGATACAGTCCACGCCTCGCGGAGTCATTTCCTTAGCGCAAGGGTATCGTGAGTCCGTTAACACTCGTTAACGTTAAATTCTGTATAATATTCTTTGGCTTGTATATTCTGTGAGGAATTTGGTATAGCGTGTACTTCCGTATAGTGTGGAGTACAATGTATATTTTTGTAGCATATTAAAGTCCTGTAAATTTGTAGATATTAGTTTGCCAATAGGTCTTCGGGAC
>NW_014332851.1:59679-60608 GCF_000341935.2 Cephus cinctus
TCGGAATCGAAGAAAACAATTGAAGATCGCGAGCGCTCTGGCGAAGTCGATGGATCCGCCAATCAGCTTGGCCTAAGGGATGTATTACAGCGCGCCTCTTGGGAAGGTCCCCGATTTTCGAAATTCTTAGCGTCACTCACGGTGTGGCCGAGCCTAGTAACAGACGTGTTTTCGTCTGACAAACTTTGTAGAGTCTCGTATTGTTTTGTTTTAGCTTTGTCGGATTTTTCTAGTATTGTATAGTCTACCGTGCCGTTTTGCGACCGCTTGTGGAACCCAGTATCAAAGAGATTGTGTCTTGGGGATATCTGGAGCGACTAAGAGGGCGGTGAGTGACGCTTTTGTGAGTTGACCATATTTACGTGAATGAGAGATAGACCGGGACGCATTGTCGTGCCTTACGCATTCCCGATCATTATTGTATCCGCGGATTGCTCATCGGTGGCGCTCTGGAGGATCGGTGCTATTTAATATCGTTTATGGGTCAAATGTTGGTTTTGCATTACCGTCGATACAGTCCACGCCTCGCGGAGTCATTTCCTTAGCGCAAGGGTATCGTGAGTCCGTTAACACTCGTTAACGTTAAATTCTGTATAATATTCTTTGGCTTGTATATTCTGTGAGGAATTTGGTATAGCGTGTACTTCCGTATAGTGTGGAGTACAATGTATATTTTTGTAGCATATTAAGGTCCTGTAAATTTGTAGATTCTGTGGGGAATGGGGAATAGCGTGTACTTCCGTATAGTATGGAGTACGATGTATACAATTTTTTTAGAATATTAAGGTCCTGTAAATTTGTAGATATTAGTTTGCCAATAGGTCTTCGGGACCGACAGCTTAAATAATTCCCTTGGAGGATCTACGGTCCCGTTCTGCGCAAAGCGTGTATATTCTGTATAGGAACCGTTGTTCCATTTCTTTTTCTTA
>NW_014332851.1:60887-81597 GCF_000341935.2 Cephus cinctus
TATCTGTTGATGTTTACCGCCAAGTTTATAATTTCTACCAATGACCAACCAGATTCTCTTTCTTAGAAGTCTTCAACCTTGGCTAGTAACTTTCCTTCACATTTGTATTAAACCAGCCACTGATATCGGTGGACGGTAGAATAACTTCGTTCTTAGTATTGACGAACTTTAATACTTCGACAATCACGCCACCTTTAATGATTTCGAATTTACATGACAAGACGACGTTCACTTTAAAATTTCCATCCTTTAGAAGTGCGTTTTTTACTCTCGCAGTAAACAATTTTCTGGAATCTTCCAAGAAACGGCCCAAGTCCTAGTATCGTAAGTTTGCAATGATTCCAGTCCTTATTGTTCCCTCAAACGCCGATTCCAAGTCATCCCAACGCACTCTGTCACTTCTTTTCTCTTTCGCTGTTCCTCCACCACTTTTTTGAAGTTGTTGTTTAAATTTTTCGTTTAGAGATTTCAGGATTCCAATCGTTGTATAATTTTGGTTTTCTCTTCGAACGTAAGAGTAACGTTTCTCAAAATTTTATTCAAAAGTCTGATATTTGGAGTGCCATATTTCGTCCATTTTTCAATTTCTGCAAACGGTGATCTCTTCTTCAGAAGTTTATAAGTTTAAAAATGGAGCATTTGCATGGGAAAGAAGGATAACAAGAACGAGCCATAAGGAAGAGAGAACAGTTTCGAAGAGATCAGTACCACGAATGGGTACGAAGTGCGGATCTACCTGAAAAACGCAATCGTATCAGTTTCGATAACAACAATCTATTCGGAGTCGCATCGTTGAATGCAAATTCTGCAAGGTCAGATCATGCTAACGCTGCGGGTTATTCTTCTGACAATACAACCACGAATCAAGGTCAAATAGAAGAATCTAAAAGAGAGAATCAAGCGACCAGGTAACAAGTCATCCTTATTCGATTAATGATGATTCGTTCAATTACACATAATTTCACTGTTGTGAAACTACTAAATACACTGTTGTAATCAATAAAATTTTGAATGGGAGTACGTGAACCTGTATGGAGAATTATTCTTGTCGTAGGAACTCTACACCTCAGATTTAAGTAACAGTTCTTACGTTATCTTTGTACTGCAATTCTTATCATTTATTGCGATAGAATTGAGAGTTGTGCATTTGATGCATCTTCCAGACAGAACGACAGAACTGCGCACGTACGTTACAGAATATTCGGATGAACCTTAGCCCTCCTCCGACGAAGTTGCGTCGCACGTTTACGTATCTCCTACGAGTAATTTGACACCTCGAAGGATGAAGGATTGCATTCTCGATGCGTGACTTCAATTAAAGAAATTTTAACCATCGCTCTGAACATTCATCGTATAAATAGTACTAGTGGCATTTATATTAATGTCGTGAACATTCTAACCAAACTCACTATTCGTAACGGCGAATTTTTATTCATAAGGTTATCTGACTTAATGAGTGAGGAAGTATTGTTTTTTATAACATTTCAATAAATATTAGAATAATTAATGTTACGCGTGGGAGGAGAGAAGGGCTCGTCGAACGTTTCAGAAACATCAGGTTGGGAGATTTTCGACCGTTCTTCGTGGGACGAGGAGACTGCCTTCTCGACCACTGCGAGATAACGTTCGAAGTCAACCCGGCTGAGAGCTGCTGTCCGAAAACTGCACGAACTTGCACGTGGTTGGGAGGGGTCCATCGAAGTTTCTTGCAGGCTCCCCGGAGTGGGGGGCAAGGGGCTCCATCATAACGTCGCGCGAGAGGACCGTCGGCTCTGGGAGCGATCCTCCGCGACTTAGCACGGACACAAACCATCGAAGCTTTCAGAAGGTTCTAGAAGGTTCTAGAATGTTCTAGAAGGTTCTCAATCGTGTGTAACTCCTAGAATCGAGCGCAAAATTCCCGGAATCGAACGAAAACTCTTGGAATCGAGGGGTCTTGATGACGTTACTTCCGGAAATTGTGGGCGCACACGTTGCCAACTTAGCACAGACATTCGAAGGTTCTCGAATGTCGGCAAAGGTCGGTGCAGGAATCTGTATCCAGAATGTCCACAGCTATATACTACTATTTATGTGTTCTGGCATTTCTTTCCTAATACATTTTTCGGTTTAACGTATTTTGTAACAGCGTCCAGAATCGACAAGTACTCTATAACTTTGAAATCAACAATCGCGAAGTCTTGGAAATTTGATATGGATGTTCCCAGGATGAAAAATAATACTCCTATGCTTAGTTTCTCGATCCATTTTAAATTTAATGCATCACTCCCTCCCCCTCCCCGGCTCTCGCTCACTTTAATAATCTGTTTCCTACCGGGCTGCTTGTAATACAAAAATTCAATGCATGATGTTTTGAACACCGTATACCAATTTTCATTTGGTTGAACGCGTAACTCAAAACAATTGCCCATTAAGATTAGAAGAAAGTAGGCTGAACACTATTGGGAGAAGTTTTGAAATCGTGGTCTGTATAAGTAGACTCCGGAGAGGATGTGGATTTCACCATCAGCGTCGCTCTGTCCACCATGTTTCCCTTTAGTGAGTTATTTGCGACGTAGTGAAGTTAGAGGGATCATAAATCATTATGTTCTTTGTGTAGTTGACGTGTTTTATCTATTGCGGATAACATAAAGAAGATAAGGATTGTAAACTCTAAATAAAAATATGTCTTGACGTGCTTTTCTAGAAACCGTACCGCATGGCTTGATATTTCAAATGTTACTCTACAATTTTTTCCAAGAATAATCAAATAATTTTTGGGTACGATAGTAAAGTATTGCGCAGTTCTACACTGCCCAAGTGGTCGACAAAAAGGTCCGAGCTAACCGACAACGATTAGGATTAAAACAAGCGTCACTATTCTTTATCCCTAAGGCGAGTAAAAATTACTTATTTTTTCAAATACATAGAAGGTTTCATTCAGTATTTCAAACCAAGTCTGTCGCGTGTAATAATTTTTATTCACGACTGAGCTATAATAGCCACTTTATTCCCTGAAAAGTAGGACTAAAGTAGCATTTTATTACCGCATATTTACTCTATTCCCGCATTTTGCGCGAATAATTAACTTTATTCCCGCGAAATTTTAAATTTTTTTTTTAATTTTGAAAATTTTGAAAATTTTTGAAAGTTTTGAAAAGGTGAAAAATTTAAAAATTTTGAATTTTTTGAATATTTAAAAAAACATATATTTCCATCATAATGACGGTGGCTGATTTGGTTCCACTTTTCAGGGAATAAAGTGGCTATTATAGCTCAGTCGTGAATAAAAATTATTACACGCGACAGACTTGGTTTGAAATACTGAATGAAACCTTCTATGTATTTGAAAAAATAAGTAATTTTTACTCGCCTTAGGGATAAAGAATAGTGACGCTTGTTTTAATCCTAATCGTTGTCGGTTAGCTCGGACCTTTTTGTCGACCACTTGGGCAGTGTAGAACTGCGCAATACTTTACTATCGTACCCAAAAATTATTTGATTATTCTTGGAAAAAATTGTAGAGTAACATTTGAAATATCAAGCCATGCGGTACGGTTTCTAGAAAAGCACTTTCGCCCGGGCAGTACACTCTCACCCGCGGGAATAATCAACGACTTTACTCCCTTATTGCATAATGTACTATTTAAATCTAGTTTTCGTGTGTTTCCAGAATGATGGGAAGAAGCAATCGTTGTTCTGAACAGGCTGAGGCAATCTAACAGAGCCTTTTCCGAGACACAACAACATAACAACTCAAACCGCCGTTCGACCAGCACGATTTACCTATTTTGTATTATTATTTCTTGCTATTGTTCTACCGTGCGAATTAGGAAATATTAATTTATGGAGGGGGGCCCTTAAGGCTGTTCCTCTGGCGACGAATTCCGGCTCGTTCACTTACGTTTGAAGCATCTTAGTTTGTGACTGTATTCAGAGTATCAATAAGTAATAGTGAACTGGACGAAAAGTCGACTGCCGATTTACTAATTGAGGCCAACTTGAAGGAAGGAGGTCTGAGGACTAACTTTCGATATCGTTGTCGTTTATATTTGGTGAGAACTTTTCGATACCAATACTTTGAGATCTTTTGTGAATTTACCTGGACTGATAACCATCTAGGGTCTTTGTCTCCATGACGATTGTCTCGCTTACGGGGACTGAATGTCGTTCCAGTCCCTCTAAGTAAAAGAACGATAGTGCCGGATACCGCTTGTATTACTTAGCTTTTCTTTTCCGTAGAATTATCGCTTATATCGACTGTATCGTATTTTTTGCTTACGTTATTAGAAATGGCATCCTCGCCTTAAACCAATTAATATTTTTATTTTATTAAATTCTTAGTGCTACCGTCTTATTGTAATATTTCTCGACGCCTTACGCCGTTGGTCTAATGTAGAGTCACCTTTTTTTCGGGTAATCGCCCTTGAGAATACAGGACGCACTGACTATCAGTGGCGTACCTATTAGTATTTTGTTTCGCTAATTAAAAGTATTTTTCTTAGTAAACTCTCTGAGAGCGTGCCAGACCTCTTGACTATTATATATTGATTGTACTGCTGGTGTTAATTTATTTATGTGTTGTAACAAAAATGTTACTACAGACTCCCCTCCGCCTCTTAGCTCGAGGTCCCACAGGCCTTGAGTATTGCGTTTTATAGTTAGTATTGTTAATCGAGCGTATTTAGTGTTCTAGGTTTATTATAACTAGTCGTAAGATCCCCCCCCCCCCCACAGGCCTAGGGTATTGCACTTTATAGTCAGTATTGTTAATCGAGCGTATTCAGTGTTCTAGGTTTATTATAACTAGTCGTAAGATCCCCCCCTTCACCCTTCCCTTCCTGTCACCATTCCCCCGTAGGGCACTGGCTCGAGGACCATTTTCGAGGACCAACAGCAAGCACCCGCATCGAGGACATCGTCGTGGACCTGCCAGGAGGACACAGCATCCCTGGAAGGATTGAGAGAGCGGCTACGTCGCCGAGGCAGTGGAAGGCAGGGATGGCATGGGCAGGAAAGATAGCTGACCGAGTCGCCCGTGGGATGGTTGCCCAGCCACCACCATCGCCACCAATGTATGCAGCCCCGGTGCAGTCCCGTCACATGGGCAGGAAAAAGTCCCGTGTGACAGCGGCGGAGCCCTCTCCCTCCGAGACCGCGGACGTGCCCGGGAGGATTTTGACAGGCCTGGAGGCCGCCATATTGACCGGCGCGCGCAGCCAGTACGCGCACTGGCGAAGCCAGCACCGTGCCGCCGCCGCGAGGCCCTGGAAGGCCCGGGAGCCCAAGAGATATGATACGGACCAATGCCCTGTCATGCCGAAACTGCCGACCAATGCCAAAGTATGTAGCCCTCTCAGCTGGGCAGACCCACCAATCCCTGAGGCCCTGGAGGCCTGTGAACAGAAACAGCGAGGACCGGAAACCAGCAAGAGATCGTCACTTCGAGCCGGGTTGCGATACGAAATAGAGTGTGCGAGTTTGAGTGTGAGTGATAATTGCGAATTTGGATTATATCGAGCCTATTGAGTGAGTAATATTTTGCGTGATCGAGTTTCCCCTTTTTGCCACCCTTTTCCCTACCCCCTTTCCCTACTTGCGCTTTTACATTGAGAATAGTTTCCCCTTTTGGATTTAGCGAGCCGTCTCCACGTGGACCGGCCTTTTTGCGTAGCTTATCTTTTTGAGTTTTAGTCTGGCCTTCCGCCAACCGCGTGCGGCCAGTGGTATATTGCGTGCGTTCTAGAGTAGTTTGCGCCTTTTTTTTTTGGAAAACCCCCGTGCCCCCTTTTTCCTTCCCCGCCGTTTTGGATATTGTAAAACCCGAGGTATTTGTAAGTAGCCATTATCGCGTTCGAGAACCTTCCTCCCTGAGACCCCCTCACCTCCTCCCCTGCTAGACGTGCCATATCGCGTTTGAGTAAATATTCGAGGACCTTCTGAGGTCACTCGACGGTGCTACGCCGAACAAGTAGCTGGCGCCCGTTTGTTGTTTTCGAGATATCTAGTGCCGGTAAGTCCTCCTGTCCCTCCTGCCCCCTTGCCAATACCCTGCTCCCCCGTTGCCTGATTCCCCTCGCCCACTAGTCCGTTTAAAGGTCCGATGTGACACCGCGTGCTCCTGCGTGAGCCCGCATGTCATTGTTTAGTTTAGCGTGTTCGGAGCGGTTTAGTTTTCTATTGTATTAAATTCTAATTTCTTTTTAAGCATCTTTTCCTTCTTCCTTGTATTGGCATTTCACTTGTTAATTATATTCTTTTCTATTTTTACCACGTGTTCCCTTTTCTGTTCGAGATCCCTCCGCCCTGTATTTGCGATAACTGCTTTGCGAGACCCTGGGCCATTTTCGTGGTCCAGTACGTCACAGTGTATATTGTGCCTTTGTATATCTCGTTCCAGGGATCCAGAAATGGTTTACTAGAGAGTGTTGAGGAATATGAGGACCAGGGTTTTTTTCACCCCTCCTTTAGTCAATAAGAGAAGGAGGTGAAGCAGGATCAGTTTCTGGACTGCATCAGTATATCTTAAAGAGATTCCTTGTCGACCCCCTGGAAGTGGAAGGTATTCTTTATCAAGATACCTGGATATGAATAATCAAACTTTTAGGAATCCGCAAACATTTTGTATGACTTATTGCAATTAAATCTCTTAAGTATCAAAATATTTTTTTCCATATGCAAATGCAAATAATATACCACGTTAATACATGTTTTCCTTGCACACCTACGTAGTACTGTTTTGTAAGAAAGTTATCCTATCGTTTCTATGGTAAAAGCAATTGTTTAACGACGCCGCTATTATAACAATTCAATATCGTTCAGTAAGGTGTATTGTCAATTTGGCAGTCAGTAAATTTATTATTGTGAACCTTATTTCTCTGCATTTCTCTTTCGTATTTTTTTAGTTAATTTGCTTTTTACTAGTTCAGTTTGTGAGATTTTTCATTTACTGTTGCTTGTATTGTGCGTTTTGCGATTTGTGTTGATGCAACATGAGGTTCACGGAAGAGGAGAGAACGGGGTTGCTAGTATACTATGACCAAGCAAATAAGAATGCACGAGAAGCTGCCCGGATGTTTAATGTGCAACATCCGAAGAGGCAGGCAAGTCATACGACAGTCAGGAGACTTATGACTAAAAAGGTGCAAACGGAGTCGTTGCACAATCGCGTACCAGTGTGAGTACGTTCGGCTACGGGCGATGATAATTGTGGGGTGGCATTGAATGTTATTGCGGAAAATCGCCATCCTTCCACCACGATGGTGGATCGCTGTATTGGGATATCGCAGTCAAGAACGTGTAGGATCCTTCATCGACATTCATTCCACTCGTACAAATATCAAATGCATCAAGAGTTGCTGCTAATAGATCCAGAGTAACGTACTCAATTCTGCGAGCGGGTAATGAAGATGTGCAAGTCTGACGAAGATTTATCTAAGAGAATATGCTTCTCAGATGAGAGCATATTTGTGCTGCACGTTGACCCAAACCGGCAAAATAGTCGTATGTGGGCGCAGGCAAATCCTCACTCGACTAAGGAGCCTCATTCTCAATACCTTAGAAAACTGAATATGTGGGCTGGCATAATGGGTACACCCTTGTTGGGTCAATTTTTCATTGATGGGAATCTGAACAGTCAGACATACCTAGGTCTGTTGAGGGAGAAAATCGTGCCAGAAATAAAACATCTGAAGCCAGAGGAAGATGTAATATTTCAGCACGATAGAGCACCAGCTCACTATTCAGTGCAGGTAAAGCAGTACCTCAACGATGAATTCCCCACTAGGTGGATTGGGCGAGGTTCTTCCTTGATTAAGTGACCATCAAGGCCCCGAACTTACGCCACTGGATTTCTTTTTATGGGGTAATTTGAAATCAAAAGTGTATGCCTCACAGTGCGCGAATGTCACAGAATTGAAGGAGAAAATACAAAGCGAGTGTACGACCATAACTCTGTTTCAATTGCAGGAGGAGAACAAAAGCTTTAAGAGCCACATGCGATACTGCCAAGAGGTGGCTGGAGGCCTCGTCGAGCAGTTCCTGTAATTTCCTCACCCTGATAGCTGTGACCACCATAAAATGTCTGAAGTTCTAAATTAATATCTAAGTATTAGCCACCAAGAAAATTTCTGCGTTCCACCTGAAAATCCAACACAGCCTCTGAGAAGATTCCTGAGTTTCACCTGAAAATTCAATATAGGTTCCAAGAAAATTCCTGGGTAAAATAATTATTTGAATGATATAATTCTTCTAAAACAGTTCTTCGAAATACTTCTTCGAGAGACATAATTCTTTAAAAAGAATAACTCGCTTGATTTTTAGTAGAGTCCAGCTACATAGAAATCGATTCTGTAACGTGCTTTGAAAGAGTTAGACTATAGGTTAGGTTATGTGATAGTGTTTTAGTTATAAAAAATCGTCGACGAGCGAGCGAAGCGAGCGAGTTCGTCTCAACGATCTTGTAGTGCTGTGCTGAATTGTTCTAGGTCTAGGTTAGGTACGGTAAGGTTAGGTTGGATTAGAATTCCAGGGATCCTCATGGTGTTTTAGATAAAAAAGAATCCTTGGCGAGCGAGTGAAGTGAGCAAGTGTACCTACGTGTTAATCGATGCGTTAATAAGTTCTTTAGGTAGTTAGTTAGGTTGGTTAAAAATCAATATAGGCCTATAAGATATATACATATACTTTTTAGTTCTACGTCAGAAGTACTACTTAAAACAATAGTCAAATTAAGGCGCCGGAAAAACCGTAATTTTGCCGTGGACCATCTACGAGGACCCAGCATCCAGGAAGGAGCGAGAGAGTGGCTATGTTGCCGAGGTAGCGGAAGGCATGGATGGCATGGGCAGGAGGAACAGCTGATCGAGAGCCCCGTAGGATGAATGCCCGCCAGTCGCCATCGTGGCCACGAGTATGCAGCCCCGGTGCAGTACTGTCACAGGGGTAGCAAAGAGGCCCGTGTGACAGCGGTGGAACCCTCTCCCTCCGAAATGCGGACAGGCCCAGGAGAATTCTCACAGGCCTCGAGGCCGCCACCTTGACCGGCGCGCGACAGGCAGCCCGCGCGCCGGCGAAGCCAGCGTCGTATCACCCGCCTGCAAGGCCTTAGAAGGCCCGACAAGCCAGCACACGAAAACAACCAATGCTCTGCCATGCCAGGACTGCCCACCAATACCGTAGCGCGTAGCCCTCTCAGCCGAGCAGCTCCACCAACCACCGAGGCCCTGGAGGCCCACGAGGACCGGCGAGCGGCAAGAACACATCACTTCGAGCCAGGATTTCGAATAGAGCGATAGTGTGAATTTTGCGGAGTGAGTCTGAGTGTAAGTATGCAATCTTATGGGATTATAGTGAGTTGCGGAGTACGATGTGCGTTTTGCGTGACTACATTGCGTGATTGAGTTTTTCCTAGCTACTATTCCGTCCCTATTAGCCCCTTATTATTTGCGCCGTAGATTTTGTAGGTCCCTTTAGGACATTGCAAGCCGTCCCCACGTGGACCGGCATTCTAGTAGTTTCTTTGTATTTTCCATGGGCCTTCCGACCTCCAGCTCGAGGCCCGTGGTGTATTGGTGCGTCCTAATTTTTAGTATTTTGCGTCCCTTATCAGAAAGCCTCCGTACACTTCTCCTTCCACCCCTCCCTCATTTTTGCGTTTTAACCGAGGTACTATGAAGTAGCCATTTTTGCGTTCTGGAACCTTCCTCCCTGAGACCCCTCACCTCTCTCTCCGCTAGCCATCCCATTCCTGTAGAGTAAATATTCGAGGACCTTCCGGGGTCACTCCACAGTGTTACACCGTAACCGTAGCTGACGCCCAATTCTTATTGTTTTCGCGATATTCAGTGTCAGTACGCCCTCCTGTCCCTCCGGTCCCCCTTACCCACTTGCGTATCTCCGCTTCCCCGACTCCCCCCCCCTTCCCGCCCGTTTAAACCCCGTTGCGACACCCCGTGCTCCCGCGTGAGGCCCGGTTTATTATTGTTTCGTATTTAGTCTAATCTTGCGCCTTTATCTTTTGGGTTATAGTATTTCCTGTTATATTCCGGTTTATTTTCTTTTCCGTTGTATTTGCACTTTATTCGATTAATTATATTCTTTCTTGTTTTTTTTTTACTTGGTATTTCCTTTTCTTTTCGTGATTCCTCCTCCTGTCGAGTTGCGATAGCTGTCTTTGAGAGACCGTGGGTGGAAATCACCACCCAGACCGTCACTATACATATTGCGATGTTACTTTTTTAATTTTGCTAACTCTACGTCGCAAAACCCAACCTCACATGTTGATAATCCCACCCTCAAAAAAAAAAATATATCGAGGTCTCTCTCGTACTCTCGCAAACACACTCAGTCAGTTGGGCGCTAGATATCTCTCTCTCATTTATTTATGAGATCTGATCAAACGAATGCTATCGCAGAAAAGCCTCTTTACAATCTGAAACTAAACACGTATAATAACGGGAGCAAACAACAACCTCGACCAATCCTAAGAGGAGTTGCTCGTCTTCAACAGTGCACCAAGAGTACAGAAATTCACTATAATTAATCCTAAGCTCACCAAAGGGACAAAGCAATGTCAGCAGGTAGAAACACCAAAGCCCGTTTTCTTCAAGGCGGTTCAATGTATAAACTTCGTTTACTTTCAAAATGTAAATATCTGATTGACAGTTAAACCAAGTTCATGCATTGAACCACGTCGAAGAAAACAGGCGTAAGACGCTAACAAGTCAAAAAAGAAAACCAATTCAAATTTCACGAAATGCCTCCGATCAAGCGACTAACCCATAGGGAGCGTGCGTCGGGGAGATTCACTGGCGCACAGACCAATTGGACACAAATGACTTTTTATTGAAAATTATGTCTACTTCTAAATGGATGGAATAGAATTAGGCACGAGCAATAGCTTAGTACAGTATATTGTATGTGATTTAACATTAGTTTACGCTGAGTTTGGTTAGGTAAGGTTAGGATAGCGTGGAATATGCAAATTTCGAAGACTGGGTAGGTTACAGAATAAGTATATCGACAGAAGAGAGCATTAAATGTTTGAAAAGATTCCGCTAGATTAAGATAACTCACAATATCGTTGAATTATTGATGGAATATCGCTCAGGAGACAAATTCGCATTTGTGTCCAATTGGGTTTGTGTGCAACTGGGCATCACCCGGGAGCGTCATGACATACAGTAAAGTATGTAAATATCTTGATAGTATCGCAATTATTATCTTTCCGGTTACGGCTGAGGAGAAGACCGCATACCGCCAAAATAAAAGCTTCTGTGCCTTAGCGTGAACTCTTATATTATTTCTTATTATTATTAGATATTCTTAATGTTCTCGGTGACCCTGGAGAGTTATCGTAAAAACCCATGAACTACGATTCTCGTACGTTCATGAGATCGAACCTTTGAATAATACTTTGCGATCGTATCTTTCCAGTTCTAATTCTTGCATATTATATTTTCTATGTCGTTACTGTTACGTACCTCTACTCTTATATTTTTTTCCAAATTTATATACGTGTGGTAATTTAATTTGGATTTCTCTAATTTATAATATCCGCTGGACCTACCCTATGTTGTAAACCATAATATAGATTTAAAAACGCGCCTACGTCAGAAGCGACGGAATGGCCAGGCTGCGACGCGGCACATTCCACTCGCTAATATTATGGAATCAAAGGAGACACATCACCGACACCATGGCGAAATATAGAAACAATCCTTCGGTTATTTTATCTCTAAAAATTCCATAATTAAGATATAAACAGCGGACAGCCTGTCGGCACGTCAGACGAAGTAAGAGAGCTACGAGTGAAGTGTTACTACGGTAACTTAGTCGAAGTATTAACCTCCAGCCTCGTGATTTCATACTCACCACGTTTACGGTTTATTTCTAATAGTGTACTTTAACGTAACTTATTTTGTTTCAAATAAATCTTTTACTTGTTATCGAGAGTTAAGTTCCAACTTTTTACTCAGGCAACGAATCCCAAAGTACCTGACTCCCGAAAACACTTTCCGGCAGTCAAATCCGTGAATCCAGTATTTGGGCTCACAACATCTATCTGTCCACTATTTGATTCCGTCTATCTAGCTCGCATTGCGTGAACTGTACTCGTTATTTCGTTCTACGTGGAACACTGTTTTGCGCCATCGAGTAGTTTATGATCTGCGTTTGGTATTGTAACGGGTAGTCATATCGCGAGGGCACCTAGGCCTCTCGAGCCCTGTAGGTCACAGAAGTAGAGTATATCGTATTTGGAATTATTTCTCTGTTTCACGTGTATCGCAAGGACATCGTATAGCTTATAATAGTTTGTATTAGCGTATTGTGTTTCGCGTATCCCGTACAGGACCTCGTCTCGGGCGATAACTCATTCTTATTTGTTTTCTCGACCATCGTTAACTGTTGATTACGGTACATTTGTTAATTTAATAAGTCCCCAATAAAAGCACCTATTATTACTGTAACTGAATTTCTCGTGATTTCTCAATCTACTTTATTTTACCATCTATGCGTTCCCCGCGCCTTTACCACGTCTTTCAGTTTCTTTCCTACTAGCCGGAGTCCTCTTGATTTTCTAGGGAGTTTTGCGTGTTTCATGGCACATATTTGGCATTTACAATAGTACGGATCTTTTGATTTCGGTTTCCCGGGGAAATACTAGAGTATCGTCTTGTGACGTTGGGTTGTCTTGCTACGAGCAATTTTTCGGGGAAATTGTGTTCCGGAAAATAACGTAACAGGACATAGCACCCAATAAAAATAAATAATTATAACTTATGTAACAGAAATTTCGAGAATCTCTAAATCTTACAACGACAAGCCAAATTAATAATTTTCACGTATTAGATACGGAATTGATTTTTGAAAAAAAATAATATTAAAATTTGATCATATCCAGAAATTACGTTAGCAATTGCTGACAGACTCGAACAACTATTCCCTGCTTAAAAAATACGATAGAAAACGATTTTTAAAAAATCCTATCTAATTGAATCGTGTTTTTGGTTCGTAAAATTTAGATTCGTTATCTAATATTTCCTATACAATTTCTATTGTTTTATATAAAAAGAAGCAGATCAATTGTTTATCATTTTTAATAGGTTTATTATTGCATATTATATAGGATGACTTTATGCATGACACAACAAATTGATCACTAGTTAACTGTATTAAGAATGCATTGTACATAAATTCTCAACCAAAAGATTGATTTCATTGAGTATTTTGCGATAAGGGAAGAATTTGACAAAAATCAGCGACTTGGAGATATTAAGAATACTTTTTTTATCGGAAAAATTAGAGACTTCATTTCATATGAAAGTTTTCTATCGAATATGTAAAATAATTTTTTTAATTCATTTATTAGTAACTCTTTGGCATCATTATTAAAAATAAACATTCTTCCTACCTTCCAAGACGTCGATTTTTTTCAGTTTTTATTCTCGTGTCAAAGCACTCAAATTCGAATCAAATCAGATTCTTGGTGGGAAATGTACATGCAATGCATCCTTAAATTCATGATAATTGTTGGAAAAACCATTTGTTATTAAGCCATATAAGAAGGTTATCGTTTATTTCATATTCTTCCCTAATAAGTTGGTGACGATAGAAAACGATTCGATTCCTATCACGCATTTTCATATTAATACTGTGACGTACTGGGCCACGAAAATGGCCCAGGGTCTCGCAAGACAGCTATCGCAAATACAGGTCGGAGGGATCTCGAACAGAAAAGGGAACACGTGGTAAAATAGAAAAAGAATATAATTAATGACGTAAATGCCGGTGTACAGAAGAATTACAAAATAGCGTAACGCAAAGGACAGAAAAGAAAAGATACTTAAAAAGAAACTAGGATGTTCGCAATGCAATACCGCCAAAGACGCAACTCTGGACTAACACGCAGTCAACACAATACATGCGGGTGCTCGCTCGGGAGCACGCGGTGTCAGAAGGGACCTTTAAATGGACTAGTGGGCGAGGGGAATCAGGGAGCGGGGGAGCAGGGTATTGGCAAGAGGGCAGGAGGGACAGGAGGGCTTACCGGCACTAGATATCTCGAAAACAACAAATGGGCGCCAGCTACTTGTTCGGCGTAGCATAGTCGAGTGACCTCAGAAGGTCCTCGAATATTTACTCTAACGCGAAATGGCACGGCTAGCAGGGGAGGAGGTGAGGGGGTCTCAGGGAGGAAGGTTCCCGAACGCGATAATGGCTACTTACAAATACCTCGGGTTTCACAATATCCAAAACGGGCGGGTAAGGAAAAGTGCACGGGGGGGTTTGTCCAAAAAGGATGCAAGATACTAAGTTCGAACGCACGCAATATACCACTGGCCGCACGCGGTTGGCGGAAAAACTTTAGTTTGATTTTGGATTTATCAACCATTGCAGTTGTCGGTGCCTAAATTTAGTAATGCCTGTATAAAATGTATCATCATGAAAAATTGATTTGTTCAAAAAGATTTACATATTTCATGGGACTTACCTCCTTGGATAAACGAGATATACCGTTTAAACGAGACCACACCTTGTTTATTTCATCATCTTGAAATATTTCGCTCACAAATCCACGTTGCTTCGCTTCAAATGCATTTAGCTTATACCCCAAATATAACATTTCACCAGCCTGCGTAAAAAAATATACAGGATTACTGCTTTATATCTAGATGAATCGAATTATTTGAATCAAAGGTAAAGCTTCACAGCGCACTGATATCGAGGCCAAGGAAATCTTGTATACCATTACTTACTTTTATTCTATATTTATTAAACATTCATAAAAAATTTGTTCTAAATTATGGCATTTTTGAGACCTGTTCAAGCATATAAAAGTGACAAAATGACATTAAGTACAATGCAGTGCATAAATCCTATAATTAAATATTGTGAAAGTGTTTAAAGTTACCCGTTTACA
This sequence comes from Cephus cinctus, assembly GCF_000341935.2. Taxonomy (NCBI): domain Eukaryota; kingdom Metazoa; phylum Arthropoda; class Insecta; order Hymenoptera; family Cephidae; genus Cephus; species Cephus cinctus. Next base: position 75,790 of record NW_014332851.1, read on the forward strand.
CATATGTTGAGCATGTTTTAATTGAAGTTTGGATACTGACAGACACATTTGCACTTTTGTACTTCCATAATTTGTACTTCCAGACTACTACAGGGTGTCCCATTTTAACTTAGACATTGAAATATCTCGGAAACAAAGAGTTTTTGGAAAAATGTTTGAGAAAAAAGTTGTTCGGCTTGAAGAGGGCCATCTAGTGATTTACCTGAATTTTTGGCTTGGGATCTATGTTAGGTCCTGTGGGACCCAAGTCCATTTTTTAAATGAGAACCTCTATTTTTAATTGCTGATTTGTGTTGTATGAAAAAAAAAAATAAGTTTTGTTCTTGATCATTTTACGTTACAAGTTCCGGTTTTTTGTTTAGTGATAATAGTAATATGGACTGGCGATTTGATAATCTGACTAAATTGAAGCTTCAGGATGTTAATTCTGCCAATTAAGGCAAGATCAATAGACCACCCAGCCAATACACAGTGGAATAGCAGCTAAAAAGACTGACCAAAAGTCAAGATTTCGTCTGATTTGTATGAAACTTGATATCAGACGGTTGTTGAAATCTTTGATTTCGAATTTGAAGTAAAAAATTCAAAATTCAGAATGGTGAATTCAATACAGTGACCAAAACTTCAAAACTTTACATAATTTATATGAAACCTGATTAACAGGGTTGTTGAGTTCGCTGGTTTCGAACCTGACGTCAGAAATTACAATTTCAGGTTAATTGTTTTTTGTGAGTTCCCTTGCCTCTCACAATTTCGGCATGTTTGTTTTTCCACTTTTTCTCCCTAATTGCACAATATATATGTTATTTACAAATCTTTGTACGATAAGAGATCAGTGAAAAACAAAAAAAGATGTATATGACACATAATTCGTGCGTGATTGACCTCAAGACGCATCAGGACTCTTATGTTTTAAAATGATTTTAATATGAATTAAAAAATTGTTTAATGAATTTTGGGCCTCATTGAACCCAAAACAGTCGCGACGCCCAACATTAATTCAGATTATCAAATGGCCAGTCCATACTACTATTATCACTAACAAAAAACCGGATCTTGTAACGTATTTTAAAATTTAACTTCGAGGGCCTTTTGCGTCTTTTGCAGAAGGTTTATCGAAAAATTATCAAGAACAAAACTTACTTTTTTTTTCATACAACACAAATCTGCAATAAAGAATAGGGGATTCTCCTTAAAAAACCTGGACTTGGGTCTCACTGGGCCCAACACAGCCCCCACCCCAAACCTTCAGGTATTTCAATAGATGGTCCCCTTCGAGCCCGACAACTTTTGTCTTAAATATTTTGTCCCAAAACTCCTTGTTTCCGAGATATTCCAGTGTCTAAGTTAAATTGGGATATCCTGTAAATATAACACCCGATCAGCATTGAATAATTATATGACATGTTTCCTTTAATTTACGATTTTTTGATAACAAAAGGCCATTAATATCATTGTGGGATTGATAAATATTTGGTACCCAGAAATGTGTTTATGTTGGAAATAATACTTGTCTTATTCCATTTTACAGCCGTAAATATTACAAATTATATTTACTAAGTATTTCTATGCAATAGATTATACAAAATAGGTAAACCCGAATTGTGCACGGGGCAACTGTTCACGAGAAACTATGTAACTATAAATGTGACATTCAAATAACCGTGTACGAGATATTTCATGCAAAGTTTATTTGTATCAACCTCAAACTGTGCACGAGAGATTAAGCACTATAGCTTAGTAGCTGTGCACGCAACAGTAGAAACGTGAGCCACCAGACAGTTAGTGCTAAAAAATACGCAATTGTTTCTAATGCACATATGTTGTTCCTTAGATGCTATTTATAATTTGTGACGTTGCAATTTTCAAATGCACGACATAAAGTTGAGATACGGTTAGCATAGAATGCGATAATGTGGCATGATTCCCAAGCTCCCAAAATCTGTACGGGAAACGAGATTGAAGTTGGAGGTAAACATCCTATGTGCTATGGTACAAATAGACGAGGTATACCCACTAGCTTTTATATTTTGGTCAAGATCACGCAGGGATCAACGACGTCACGTTCAAAGCGACATCAGTTTAACTTTGAGAGGACTTATTTACGTTTCAGTTCGTAAAAAGCATTCGAAAGTATGATTTAGATATTTTTTAGCAGGTTGGCGACACGAAGGGAACCAGAAAGCGAGAACGTTATCTGAATCGGTAGCCGGAGTTGCCTTATGACTATGAATCGAATAATCACGTCACAAGAGAGACAGAAGGAAATAGTGATCTGTAGCGAGTTCTGTAAGTCGATCATTAGCCAAGTGCATATGTACACTGCGGGACATTAATGCCGTCCTTGGGTGGAGCTAGTAGGAAGCGTGAGTAGGGCGACTGGCAGTGGCGACTGGTGGCAAGCAAGCCAGGCCGCCGTGTGGAGAAGGTAGCCTATTCCCCGCGCTTGGGACAGCATGTCTGTCCAGAGTCCAGGCGTCCCGTATAAGAGTGTCTCACAAAATATCAACATGAGTCCGCATAAGTCCCTCTCACTCGCAGTTAGTGGAGTCCCAGAGATAGCCTGCACTGTGTATAAGAGCGTCTCACTTGGGTCTAGCGTTAGTCGCCCATAAGACCCTCTTCTCACTCACTGGCAGCAGTGGCCTAGCGCGTATAAGAGCGTCTCACTTGGCTCTAGCGCGAGTCGCCTATAAGAGCCTCTCACTCCAAACATTAGGCTCTCTTATTATAATCCGCAGGCCACTGCTGGCAGCGAGTGAGAGGGTCTTATGTGCGATTAGCACTAGACGCAAGTGAGACGCTCTTATACACAATGCAGGCTATCTCTGGGACTCCACTAACTGCGAGTGAGAGGGACTTATGCGGACTCATGTTGATATTTTGTGAGACACTCTTATACGGGACGCCTGGACTCTGGACAGACATGCCGTCCCGAGCGAGGGGAATAGGCTACCCTCTCTACGCGTCGGCCTGGCTTCCGAGTGAAAGGGTCTTATGGGCGACTAGCGCTAGAAGCAAGTGAGACACTCTTACACGCGCCAGGCCAGCGCTGCCAGCGAGTGAGAGGGTCTTATGGGCGATTAACGCTAGACCCAAGTGAGACGCTCTTATACACAGTGCAGGATATCTCTGGGACTCCACTAACTGCGAATGAAAGGGACTTATGTGGACTCTGTTGAAATTGTCTGAGACACTCTTATACGGGACGCCTGGACTCTGGACAGACATGCCGTCCCAAGCGCGGGGAATAGGCTACCCTCTCCACGCGGCGGCCTGGCTTGTTTGCCACCAGTCGCCACTGCCAGTCGCCCTACTCACGCTTCCTACTAGCTCTACCCAAGGACGGCATTAATATCCCGCAGTGTACCCTACTAATATTTAGTCTATTTTCTTAAGATCGAAGCCTCGTGGGAAAAACTGTATTCTGCAAATTTCGATTTATTTTTTCATAAGGAATCCCCTACTTTTTGATTATATCATGATTTTCTCCCCACCATGAATAGTCTGTCACAATAACGTATTATTGTAACAAGTTTGTAAATGGTAAGGTTAGATCAGAATTAACTGAAATGTCCATACAAATGTTGTAATAAATATCTGCACAATTTTTCGTATAAAGATATTTTATGCACAGTTATTAAGCTATGGTGCACAATATTCCGTGCACAGTTCGAGATTGGTGAAAATAAATAGTAAACAGTTTTTCGATATATAGTTGCCTTATGCACAACTGATACCCACTCGTAGTAAATACTGTACAGTAAAACCTCTCAATTAGTCCAACCATAGCTTGGGAACCCTGCAATAGTCGAAATAGGAACAAAATCTATGCTGCGGTCCTAAGCCAATGTGCGAATATCTATTAGGGTCGTTACATGCGAAACGGAAACCTGTCAATACATAGGGACCCGTTAATGTTTTCGGTTTTGTCTCGCGTTTCTAAATCTTGAATTTCACTCAATCCAGACTAACCAAATCTATAAAAATCTATCACAGAGTGAGCGCACAGTCCAACAATGCACAGATTTATATATCCGTCTTGGATTTTTTTCACTTTTGTTTAAAATCTTCTATTGGAAAATATGTATTAAATATCGTTGATAACTTTGACAGAGCACTGTTACAAAAAAAAAAATGTTGCTAGTTAAAAGTCAATTTCACTCTGAACTCAAGCACGTCTCAAAATCGAATAAAGATGAGTTGTCAGTATGAGAGGGAAACGTTGGTATAAAAAACTGATAGTATACCATCACTTTCATACACAGACGTGTAAAATGACAAAGAAAATATTATTGTGCATGTGTAGGTATTAAGTAGGCGACGCCTCTGGACGATTGGAGAGTGTGTATTATTAGAGGGAGGACAAATTGAGAGCTTTTACTATATAATTCTATTAGAAATTAAAGTGTATAAGTATTAATCCTAAACTGACAACAAAGGAATCAAAATAACCCTACCTGTTCTGACTTTACATTTTTGTGGACTGAATAATACGTTTTCTCAATCAATTCAATTTTATTATTTATTATTGAAACTTTCAAATATGGTATCAGATAACAGTTTCAGAGTCAATCGTTCCTCTCCTTGACTACCTAATTTGATTAAAACCTAACAAAAGGTCTTGGGGTCAATTTGAGACCATGTTGTCGATCTAGAGTTAAGGAAATATTAATGATACCTTTGAAGATCCCAAAATTTTTGGAAATGTGTAAGTAGAGCATCCCTCAGCGACCAGACCCAGTAAACTAAACGGTGTATGAAAGTACGCCTATGAACATTAAGAGTTACATTGTATTTATTAGTACACATGCAAGTGTTTCTTCTTCAATCAAACAATGAAGATTTATACAGGGTGTTCCATATGAAACGCACTGGAGTAGTACCATTGCATTCCTTGTCAAATTTTAAGGAATACGTTGAGATGTTTCGTGATTTTTGAGCCTCCCGAACACCGGCATACCCACCGGGTCAGGTAGTTTCGGAACACCCTGTATATATACTTTTTTTGTAATCCTTAGTTTTACTCTCGTTTTTCACACTTCTTTCTAGAAATGGCCCCACGCTCTGCTATGGGTAGGGATGAGGAGACTCTGGGTGGGAACCGGGCCTCCCCAACGCCAAGGCTCGACGACTTATTCTATGAGGCCCTATACAACAGCCTGTGCCTCCACGGTTACATTCACGCCTGCTGCCGGGAGGAGCTGTGCACCGGGTGCTTGAGCGAGGTAGCGTCGGACGTGCTGCCCTTATACACCCCCCACAGTTTACGCTATTTGCTGCTCGACACCGCATTGGTGTTTAACTTGGGGCGGTGCACAACCTGTGCTCGGAGTGTGTTGCTCGAGCACGCACCCGGTGCATGCCCAGGGTGTGTCCTATTCTATGAGGCCCATAGAGACACCCTGGTGCCGGTTGGGTACGGGGAGATTACCCTCATTGCTTAAATAATACTAGTAGTATAGGCTTATATTGTATATTGTATATTTTTTTTTCTTACATACATATTATTTTTAATTGCTTACATTACTTATATATCTAACATAGGTTAGTATTATTTACGCTATATATATATTGTGACGACACTTTTTAACGGTGACGCACAAATAAATGGCACCGTGAGAAATAATTAATGAAATACTAAATTATTGGGCGCCAGGTATAACCAGAGTTACACCGCTGTCTCCTAAGGACACCCTGGCCAGCTCTTATGCGGTGGGGTCCTGGGTCTAGGAGACAATAATCAAAATCTGAAAATTAGGGAGGTTCACTCTAAAAATTACTGTATTGGGCGCCAGGTATAACCAG
>NW_014332851.1:81966-82466 GCF_000341935.2 Cephus cinctus
CGGGGACGGATCCGATTTATTTTAAATAGAAAATATAAGAACCAGATGGTGAAATACAAATGATAAGTACAGAAAACTGATCAAGATGATGCATAACACACTGGGATATTTACCCGAACGATATTATACAATAATGTTCCCGCTGGAACAACGCAACATACGATACGATATAACAAACGATACGGTAACGATAATAAGCGGTACGATATTGACTCACGCACCTATGTGTTAGGGAGACGATTCCGCGAGACGTGGACTGAACGGTTAGACACAAAACCGGAAAAATTGAAATAATGAAATGAGAGACCGATCTCCTGTTTGTCACCGGATTAGCTAACCTTGGACCCTTAGCGGTCAGGAAAGCGCAGGATGACGCGTAAGAGTACGTCGAACAGAAAAGATCGGTTGATCCCGTGAATTAAAACAAATAGCCAGAATACCCCTGAGCGTCACTCACCGTTGTCCAGTAGCTCCTACTATTGCCAGGAACACACTCTCCT
>NW_014332851.1:83268-95191 GCF_000341935.2 Cephus cinctus
GAGGTTCACTCTAAAAATTACTGAAAACGACAAACTATCGGAACCAAAATCCGGGGACGGATCCGATTTATTTTAAATAGAAAATATAAGAACCAGATGGTGAAATACAAATGATAAGTACAGAAAACTGATCAAGATGATGCATAACACACTGGGATATTTACCCGAACGATATTATACAATAATGTTCCCGCTGGAACAACGCAACACACAATACGATATAACAAACGATACGGTAACGAAAATAAGCGGTACGATATTGACTCACGCACCCATGTGTTAGGGAGACGATTCCGCGAGACGTGGACTGGACGGTTAGACACAAAGCCGGAAAAATTGAAATAATGAAATGAGAGACCGATCTCCTGTTTGTCACCGGATTAGCTAACCTTGGACCCTTAGCGGTCAGGAAAGCGCAGGATGACGCGTAAGAGTACATCGAACAGAATAGATCGGTTGATCCCGTGAATTACAAAAATAGCCAGAATACCCCTGAGCGTCACTCACCGTTGTCCTACTATTATCGTTGTCCTACTTGCTCCTACTATTGCCAGGAACACACTCTCCTGGATTATAGTCTCTCAAACGGATCACGATACGATATAATAAATACAATAATCGGTAGAAAACAATAGCACGTCTATCCTTAACTTTGGCCACGCCGTGAGTGACGCTACAAATTTCCAAAATCGGGAACCATCCTGAGAGCGCGCTGTAATACCACCCCCTGGTCCAATCAGGTTCGCTGTTACATCGGCTCCGCTAGCCGCCTCGCGATCTTCAATTGTTTTAACGATCCCGGTACAATAGATCCTGGCATCTTGCTACGATAGGATGGCTGCAGTGCCGTTTCCGGAAGGCGGGAATCACGTCCACCTCTACTCCCTCGATATTCAGCGTCACGCCGCTTCTGCAACTCCTGTATGCCCTCTGCTTCTGAAGACGCTCGCCGCTTGCTGCGCGTAGTTGAGCCACCAGGTTGTGTGCTCCGGTCTTGACGTCACCTCTCCTCGACAGCGCTACGCCAGGCACGTAGTTGGCTCTCTCTCGGGCCCCGTCTCAATACCAATTGTGTAGAATCCTCTCGGATCCGCTCAGTAAACTCAAAAACAAACGAAAAGTTCCCCACAGGGAAATAAATACAAATTCTTAAAATAAAATCAGTCCAACGCCACGCGAAATGCTCCGCAACCCATCCAGCCCCACGACGTAGCCGAATTCGCCTATTTTTGTGACTGCATCAAAATGCCACGTCACAATATATTGTATATATATTATTGTTGTTATTATTATTATTCCTATTTTAATTTTAACGTTATACTTATTATTATTATTATGAATTGCTTACATATATACTCTACGCCTATTATTATTTACGTTATATATATATATTGTTATGCACTTAAGCGTTACTTAATTATTTACTAGGTTAGCATTGTTAGTACCACACGATAAGCAACCCTTTGCCAGCAAACATTGTACTAAGGCGTAGAAGCTCTTCATTATTTAGACGCAACAAAGAGCCAGTCGTCGAACTGTAGGCTCCGAGTGAGCATCGTCCACTCATAGAAAGGAAAATAGAACAAAATTTTGCTATTGTTAACGAAACAGAGATACAATAAAAAAATAGATTGCTTTTGCTATTTTAGTACTATTAAATGTGTTGAAGATTATTTTATAACATCCTCACGGCATAACAATATATATATTATCGTTATTATTATTATTATTCCTATTTTAATTTTTTATTATATTAATATACAGTCCATAATAAAAAAAAATTAACAAAACTATATCGTTACTTTATGTACTTAAATGTACAGACCACTCGGCTTTCATGAAACAGGTCTTAATACGTGTAACCTGATTTACACCGCGAATATTGCACCCTACCACCGCCACCACCGTAGATCTTATTATCTTGCGCATAACGACGATCCACCAAACGATTCTTTCGCACAAAAGCGTCGTAGTACTCTCGTGCGATTCTATCGTTTTTCCGCAAATCAGTACTAAACAAATTCTGGAAGGCATGCATCCCGAAGCCGGAAGAGAGGTAGTGTATAAACATCATGCAGAATTGGCCGCACACCGTTGACGTCTCGCTCTGAAGCTGCTGAGTGTTTCATCGGAAGGATCGACAGTTCCGTCGGAGTCTCGATGCGTGGTGATGATTCAGCGGTGGTAATCCGTAGCTGTCAAAGTAGTAGCCGTCTCCGTCAGCGTCCACGTACATTGCAACCCAATGTGCTCCTGGTTTCGTATGATCGTCCGTGTTGGCTATAATGCCAGCAGGTTTCGACCAGTTTCGGGGTATTCTACCAGCTGCGTAGACACCCGTCGTATGCTCTGATATACCGCGAAGGGCGAGGTAAAGGTCTAGCGTGTTCATATATGCGGTCCGTTATTCCGAAGCCAGAATTCAAGACGTAATGCGTTGTTCAGAGCACAGGTAAACGAGCCCCGTGTCTCCTTACAAGCGTGAACGAAACACTCGTAATGGTCACTATCCGGTGGGAAGTCCTCGTATGGTGAGTTATTGGGTGCTGACCAGTGTATTTTCTTCGATTGTTTATCCGCCGTAATCTACGACGATCTGACGCGAGGCGTCGATCTCCAGAACGTTATCATACTCTGCGTATACGATACAGTTCAGGGTAGCGGCCAACGGTTCGTCGAAGCGTACCTCAATTCGTACACTACCGTGCTTGATCAGGTTCCAGTGGGTGTTGCTATTTGCCGAGAGATCGGGCGTAAGATCGAAAACGAATAGGCAGTAGCCGTCTGCGTAAGCGATCCTAGATATCGGATTACCCTCGTTGAGGAAGCGTATACCCGTGCCACTGAAGAGGGTATGATACGCGTTCACGTAAAGATCGGATTTGCCGAAATCGGTCTGCAGTGCTTTCGAGGGTACTTGAACACCGTCGACGTACAGCGATAAGAAATTAATACGATAGTTTTTAAAATTGAACGGGTTAAGTTGATAGTTGCCGTTGAAGGCCTTGTTATCGACGAAACCTATCATAATCCGCTTAGGTTATTGGCCGAGAATTACGTTGTCCATCGTCCCACCGTGCAAACGGGGTGCATTGTCAGCGCCTTGACCTCTACACGTGTAAGCGGATACTTTGCCGTTGTCTTAGACAGCATTTTAGAATGAGCATTTAGAATACCGGGGCTCATTTTGGCGCGTCTAACGAGCAGCGTGGCCTCCGTTATATCTAAAGAACACTCCCTGTCGGGGTTCATGAGGGAGAAACCGTCTCTCGCACGTACGAGCCATAAACGGAGCTCAACATCATTTAATAAAAATTTGTCTTGGTTAAACACATCGCAGTGTAAATGACCGATCAGAACGACCGTCTTGTCTTTACCGACGAATGCCTGCCTATTCACGAGACCCATATTCTTGCCCGCTGTATCGTCCATATGACCGGGCGTGTCATCGTACCAGAGCACACTCGAGAAGTGTGACCCCTTAGCGGCTGGCCCATAATTTAATAGCGTCTCTATATAGGCCCTGTATGCGTACGCGTTATTAGGTGGCGATACGAGTTTCTGATTAAGAAACACGTCTACCTGATTGAACAGCGAGTATAGCAGATTGTTAACAGGGGCTGCTTTGCACAGAGCGTCAGGCGCTAACGCATCCTTGGATCGCAGCTGTACGCTTAAACTCAGCATTGTGTGGGCTAGATCGAGGTATTCGTCGCCGTTACCCGGCACGACAAACTCAATGGGCGAGTCATAGCTCAGCGATGAGATGGGCTTGTAGTGTACCCACTGGGCGCTCTCTATAGTCGTCTGTGTCGGTGGTAGTGTAAATAGCTCGAGCTCCGATTTCATACACTCGCAGGAGTGCGCGTGTAGAAAAGCCATGATAGAGGTAGCGTTTAGCAGAAGATATCCAGCACACTCCGCTTTACTTTCTTACTCGCGACCCTACGACGATTTTCGGGTTTCTTGGTTTTCGACTTTATTTTTTTACTACTCTTTTTTCGACGCGGAGCAGCCTACTTTCCCGTATGTCTCTTACGCTTGTTAGCAGCTCTTGAGGGTGAGGCGATGCTCCTTCCAGCGACGCCGATGATAGAGTGGGCACCGCGTGATCGTATTACAGCTTTATAGCCCCATCCTTTCATGAGCTCGTCAATTTTCGCCTCCGCCTTACGTTTAAGATTCATACCCGATTCGGTGGCCCTGGTGCGAAACGCCTGTTTAAGCGGAGCGCCGCGCTCGCTGACGTCTGTCAAGATATTCATGCCCGCGCGCACCGCCTCCTTACCGACGGCTCGGGCTCCTCTCGATAGCAAAGGTAACACACGCCGATACAGACCGCCGAAAAAGCTACCAATACCATGTCCTCGCTGATAAGGTGACCACGCGAATACCCGAAATTTCGTGTAATATCCCCCACCGATCTGCGAGTCGTAGTCATCGGTGTAATGAGCCATCAGTCTAGCCGTTTAAAGTGTAGTGTTACGGAGAGCGTCCCTGATTCGAATGGTATGGGGTCGCCTAACTGGTCTCTTATATCGATGTCGATCGTTTGAAAAGTCGTGCGGAGCAAGGGTATATACTTTAACGGTGAAAACGAAAGCACTTTCATGGCGGCATACGCGTATTTGTTACCCGTTTGCAGGGGAACTACACGAAGCAAGGGTGTTTGGACGTCTCCGGTGATATACGGCTCACAGACATTGGTGTAAACAAAAAGCATCTTAGGTAGGGCGTTGATCAGGCTAATCGGCTGATCGGCCATCACAACGGGCTTTGCCCTCGATACCACATCGGCAGATCGGCAGAGTCTCAGCTCGTGCGGGTCGTCTAGATCGTTATCGGTAGAGACAAACGATACGCTCGCGTAACCACCTCTACAGAGCTCTAATTTCAGACGGTCCTTCATAGCCCTGGTAGCGTTTATTTCGTCAACGAGTGTCTTTACGTCGTCATAAACACCGTGCGCCACGTTACGGTCGTCTAGATCGTTATCGGTAGAGACGAACGATACGCTCGCATAACCACCTCTACAGACCTCTAATTTCAGACGGCCCTTCATAGCCCTGGTAGCGTTTATTTCGTCAATATTGGTAAACTCTTTACCTTTGTCTGTCTGTAGGTACACGAGTATCCTATTCTTACTACGTGCCAAAACCCTCCGGAATGCCGCTGCTACCGTTGCACCGGACTTATCGCGCAAAGGCTCGACCCAAGCGTATTTGCTGGGTACATCAATTATTACAAGGATATACGTGTGACCATCGTTGTACTCCTTCAACGAGTGAAGGTCCACAAGATCGGCCGCCCAAACATCATCGATATTGCTGACGGCGTAAGAGCAGCGCTGAAATGTGCGACGGCTTATGCAGCGTATACGCGTCCTGCCCTTCTAACCAATGTACGGCGGAATTTCGCTTTACCCGGCCCCCAGCTGCTCGCTCTAGGTTACCGATACCAGCGTACGAAGACGGCTGTGCTGGTGTGTTATAAAGAAGCCTCAGAAGGCTGTCATCACCCGATTTCTTCTTCTTCTGGTTCACGGCAGCCTTAACCATTCTAATCTTTTCTTTCTCTCGGTATCGTTGGCTGTACTAGCTGACACGGATCGTGTATATCTTTTCCCCACGACCTCTTCTTCCCCGGAGTCTCTAAACACTTCCTGAAACGCCTCGCCAAATTCCTCCTCTGTAGACGAGCTCTGAGTCGTGTCGATAGGGCGTGGTACGATTATTACACGGCGCGGTGCCTGATTACTGAGAGGCGTCGTGTTGCTCCCCTCCTTCCATAGACACTGATTACCAATAAATTCGTGCGGTATACCAGCAGTACGGAGGAATCGCGCAAACTGCCGACTCCCCGCCGGTCTCGCCGTTTTGCTTTCACGCATAGCGTCATTGATTAAATCAACGATGTTGGCGTCCTGCACGACGGCTCCACCGATACGCGTAACGCCCTGTTTACTCCACGAAATGTGTGGCGAGCCAGCGTCACGCAACCTGCCTAGTAAGAGCTGCGCCTTAGTCCTGTACTTTTGGGGTACACTGGCAATGATGTCGTCGTCAGCAACGGCGGTCGGGCTCCGGGCGTTATCCTCCGCAGAATTGTTATTTTTTTTCTTGTTATCGCTATCGGAGCGCCTATCCTCGTCGACGTTATTTCGCAGGTCCCCGATAAAGTGTAGATAACGCTGCAGCACCTGATTGTACATCTTCCACTTTTCGCGCTCGTCAATGAAATTCGGCGAGTGTAGGATCTCCTTCATCGATGCGTCTAATCTGCTTAAGGGGGTCCCAGGGGTTTGCACAGTGTTAACGGTGTCAATGTCCTCCTGAATGTGATGGTGCGCATGAGGCACTGCACGGCGGTACTGTTGGTACACGGTATTCACGCTCTCATGAGGGATGAGAACCATCTTTTTCGCATGTTCCATCTCGCTCTCTCTTTCTTTCTCTGCGTGGCGTATATCATATCCGCCTCCCCCTATGAGTTTTGATATGACGGTGCCCAGTATGGGTGCCAGCAGAAGAGGTAGAAAACCAGTGCCCAGTATGGGTGCTAGGAGAAGAGGTAGAAAACCGCCGCTCTGAACGATAAGGCGCTTTCTAGTTTTGACGGCTGAACCAGGTCTGGATAAACGTCTCAGCAGCGGTGCGTGCTTTCGTAAGCGACGTTTCTGAGTCGGCTTGAGAGGTACGTTGCCGCGAAGGATATTCAGAGCGCATTCGCATATACAGTTGACGAGCCGTGGGTCGGCTGCTCGTAACAAAGCGCTGCGTTGTTTGTTATCCAGGTGGCAAATAGTCTTTAACACTGTGGCGTGCTTCCGCCCTATAAAGCAACGTGCGCTGGATACCATTATAACCAAATGACTGGTATGTCTCGATCAGTGTACCCGCCCTTTATACCCTTTCGCGGCACGTACACGTAGTGGAACGGGTCCGAAGGAAACACGCACGTGCGAAAGCGGCAGTTATCGGGCGTCGATTGCTTCAAATCGAGCAGTAAATAGCTGTGCCGTTCGGCGGTGGCATCGCGGTAGACTTCCTGTACAAAGCGCGGATTTTCAGGAAACACCTGTCTCGCCAGATGCTGTATCTGCGCTCTGTCGCGCGGGTTTTTAAATACAACGATGTAGTTGGCGTTCAACGAGATATCACGCTGTCCTGGTCCCTGATGAAAGAGATTCTGCGTAATGAAGATAACGCTGATGTTCTTATGATGGCTGCCTTTGGTAAAAAGGTCGACCACCGTGTTATTGGACGATTCCCTCATGAGATCGTCGATGATGACGAGTTTCGGGCGCGGGTCGTTGCCGTAATCCGTGTTCTGCGGTAGTCCCTCGTGAAACTCTATAGTGCTCCCATACTCTCTGTACCCCGCCTGCCACTCTGCATAGTAAAAAAGAACGCACGCGAAGCGCACGTCACTCATGTCCTCGATGAACCGTAGGAATTTCTTTACGAAAAACGTCTTCCCGCATCCCGTTGGCCCACAGACCATCGATGTCCACGGATGCTTCCACCGCGTGTCCATTATGCCAAGCACCCTGTTGGCCCGCAGACACGCTCGCGCGACACGCGTGACGCTGCTAGCCCCTCGTCCGGGTGAGCTCATCGTGCACCTGTGAGCTAAGAGTCGACGTATATGTGTTTCAGCCGCATAGCTAGCCATAGTGCACGGCTAGCATATCCGAAGCGTCGCTGAAAAAAATAACGTAGCCGGGTTGGTAGAGTCTTCGGGAATAGATCGATAAAGAGATTTTTGTTGTTCAAATAAATACATTTTATTATTATTAGTATTATTGTACAGGAGGTGTATATACATTTATACAAGTTTTGTTTGTAATATTAACTACGAAAACCCGTATGGTAGAGATCCGAAACGACCGTCGCGTCGCCGTTTTTGAAGCACTGTCGGTTTACACGTTTTTGATTCTAGACGTGTCACTACGTCGTAAAACGGAGTACGCCGTATCGCGTCATAGGGTAAAACGTCAGGCTCGCTGCTGTCTCCCGTTACATAAGAGCGTATCCAGTTGTAATTAATGACTAGACTCGTCGCGTGGTTGATCGTGATACCTTTGACCTTACAGACCTCAGCGTGAGAACCGTCTGGCTTGCGCACTCGGTACGCATAAAATTTCGGGCCTCCCGAAACAAAAGTCGTGATATAGCTACCAGCACCGTACGACTCCAGCTCGTCCGTTAAATCGCCCAACAGACTACCGAGCGGTGGCTCTTAGGCGTTATCGGCGTGACGATCTCCCTATACGTACATACACGAGTCGGTGTCGTAATACAGAATGCGTCTATCTGATACCTCGAGGTAGTACAATTTCAGACGCGCCTGAGCCATGGTATAGGCAGCTATAACAACGTTTGTGTACGCTGTGGGTATCAACGATTCGTTTGTACTACTCGTAGTGATGTAGAGCATCTCGTCATCTACGGGCAGGTAATCTCGACCTCCGGACACGTAAGCAGACTCACGAGCTTTTGACGAGTCGTTACAATTTCCGTCTTTGGCAAATTTTCGCGTTGCCCAAACTTACCCCAAAAGGAATTCAAACATAATTTTGCGACTGACCGCAGACCGGGATTTGATTTTATATTACCAGGGTCTAGACGAATACCCTCGACCCGATCGTACTCCTCTATATACAATTTCTTGGCCTCGTCGTCGTCGCCACACTGGCGCGGCCAGCCGCTAGCTTCCAGCCTAATCTTTAGGAACGTGCTTATGTAATCGGCAAAATGACCGCCCGTCCGTGTCGTCGGATCGTACTGGGTAATCTCATACTGCCATATTTCGTGTATCAACGTTATTTCATACCCCTTACGTACGGCTTGCTTGACCTCGTCCACGACCCAGGTCCCTTCGAATACCCTGTCCGCGGGATTCTCGTGAGGGCACGACCCCTGTAGAGTGGCCTCTGTACAGGAACGACACAATGCAAATAGCAGTTTACCGTGCATACGCACCGGTAACACGGGATGATACAGATCTCGCGCTGGTAACACCACACACTTAATAGGATTCTCGTGAGGACACGACCCCTGTAGCGCGGCCTCTTCACAGGAACGACACAATGCAAAGAGCAGTTTACCGTGCATACGCACCGGTAACACGGGATGATACAGATCTCGCGCTGGTAACACCACACACTTAATCAAGCCCTCCACGTTATCGATGTTGTGGCGATCACCCGTTAATTCGCGACAGTCATCGTCCACGTACACCGTAGGGTGCCCTACAGGGAATTTCCCCGTTTTCGAAATGAAGGGGTAGAGCGAACACACATCTACGTAGTGTATCCTCTCAGACCCCTCGACTTCATAAAAACTGACAGTGTTCCCTGTACGACCATCGAAGAAAGCATCGCGGGGTTCGAGCGGTGCCTGAGATACCAGCGGATTCTCATTCAGCGATCTGTATAAATCGGCCTGTTCAGGATCGTTTATCCAGCGGTCGAATTCACACTCTCAAATTTCCGTCAGCTCGTAACCTAGATACCGAATCTTATCGTTCGTAGCCTCCGTTCTCTCGAAGCGCGCGTCCATGGATCCACCCGTGTAGACGATTATCTCTGTTTATACGACAGCATTTGAAGCAACCGTGCCAGAAACAACCCTGAAACTGAAATACGTGTCGCAGGCCTGTGTCGGTGTCCAGGTAGTAGCCGTCGACGGGTGTACCCTCCGGTAGACGATACTCCCGAGTGCGCCCTGCGTGAACTATGGCACAGCTCAAACGATGCTCCAGCGAAAGAAGCCATAGGACAGCCTCACACGATTGTTTCTCACCGTATCGATACCCGCCCGGCGGTAAAATAGCTATCTGCTAGTCCCGCAAAAAGTTTTTCCGAAAAACTCTCGAACACGCCGAGGCTATGGTGGTGCTCTCCAAGAAAGGGCAAACGTTGCCGTGCTGAAGAAACATTTCGTGGAAAGAAACGCAAGCCTGCCTGAGAATGGTAACGTCTGATCTACAATAATCTATAAGCTCGGTTCGAAAGTTAAACGCGTATCCCGCAGAGCATTGCTCGTTACACCACGCTAAAAATTGGTTACGCTGAGCCAACGACATCGCATTGGGCGAATAAAACTCGAGCGCCGGTAGCGGACCGATATAATGCTGATTCTCAGGTGTATTGAACAGATGCGGGAAGACACACTTTTGTTTCAAACCAACTGTATCCGCGAGGCCGAAGGCTTTTGGTAATGCACTCAGCGGCATATGAAAATAATTAAGACTGTCTATGAAAGTTACACGACCCGTCTTCATCATCATCCATAATATGGGAAAAAACGGTATAGAGGTGTTGCGCCGGGAGCTGCAGCGATCTGCTGACGTGCATCGTTGGAGGTTGCATCAGCATCTCGCCATCGTAGTGTAGGGTTAGAGATAAAGCAGCGTCGGCGGCTTTAGGCTTTTTCTTTTACGCTATACGATCTGTCGTAGTACAAACTGGGTGTTGAAACCCTTTGCGTTATGCGCCACGCAGATCACACACTGAAACGATTTTCTTTTAGGATCGCACGCGAAATCTACAAACTGCCTTACAGGGTCCTCTTCGAAGATGTACTCGTGTACACCGCAAGACGGGCATATCCTCGCGAGATCTGTATCATTTATGCACGCTGTACACACATGCTGAACGACGCACAAGTTTGGCGTGTGGACACGCACCGCGTCGTCACCGAACAGCTTCTGTATCTGCTGTGTTTCAAAATCGTAGAAGATGTACAGAATATTTTTTTCAGCGGTAGTCTTTTTTACCGGTCTGACGTAACACCGATGTCCAACGTCATTAACACTCCTGCAGACGCTGCAATACACCTTATCGCAAGAGTGCTTACGAGACGTTCTTTGAAGAGGTCTAAGACACTGCGGACAGTTGCGAACGGTCTGGCACATGCTCTTTTCTTTTCCCTTCTATTTACTATTTATATGATTTATATGATTTGATTTTATGTATTTATATGATTATCGAAACAACGTTGACCAAAAAAGTACCTATGGCACTCGCGACAATACAATGTGGGAAGAGCCGAATCGCAGGGCGGTTTTCCGAAGCATCTAGCGCATTTGTTGGAGCACTTATGCTCTGCCTGGTGGTGTAAGATCTGTTACATGGTATGCAAAAACCACGACTACCGACCGCACCCCGCATATTTAAAATAGGCTGATAATGCTGCGAATTATTATAATACAGGATACGGAGAGTTTGCCGTGGTTTTCTGAACCGTACGCGCTATCGACTATCTGCGATCCGTCGTACAGTGGTTTCTCACCGCTGCCTATACTGTCGAACTTGAAAACAACAATGGCTATACCATACGGAGCAAGGTAGCTTTGAAATTTATCAATTTCCGGAATACCGCAACCGTCAGACGGTAGGTCTACACAGGCGTTTGTCACAAGCTCGAGAGCTAATTGTTTTTGAAATTTACCCCGTTGACACCGTACAGCGTTCCATCACTCATGCATTTCCCCAGAGCGTACTTCCCCGCTTTCAGCGTATACCATCGCCACAGCGAGCGATCTAGGTAGACAGAGATTATCGGTGTTTATTATGGCAAGTATAGAGTGTTTTTTTACAAACTCGTGCGCTAATTGCACGCGACCTGTACCCCACGGTACTTCGACTATACACGACTCTATAACAAAATATCTGTCTATTTGGAACGCCTGGGCGCTCTGTGCGACGGATGATATTGCACCCCACACGTCGTTTTCAAGAAAGTCTCGAGCCGGTCTGTACGACATCCACGCGGCCCCGCACGCAAATCTGTCTTATTTAATCGTCAGACCTATATAATCTTGCGCGGTACACGAGCTTGTAAGGTACGCGTGTATATCTCGGACTGCGCCCTGCAGCCAAGATACCGTATTCGTATCAGGATCTTGGGGTGGCCGC
>NW_014332851.1:95543-96154 GCF_000341935.2 Cephus cinctus
TTGAGTCACGTGAATCACTCGCTATAGGATATCAGCATCTCGTCATCTTTGATACATCATGCGGTATCAGCAGTATACTCTATCATGGCCATAGGCTCTTTGTTCGCTGCATCCTATGAAAACGGGGTGTGGCTATGATGGTGGGTGGGGACATGTTCGACGATATTTCGATGACCTGTTTTTTAGATCTCGCCTTCGGCAGTACTGCTCAGACCATCGCACCGATCGTACAATAGCATTTACTACAATCATGTACAAGAAGCAAGTACTGCTCTCCACTGTGTACGGTCTAAACCGACGTGAATCACTCGCTATAGGATATCAGCATCTCGTCATCTTTGATACATCCTGTGGTATCAGCAGTATACTCTATCATGGCCATAGGCTCTTTGTTCGCTGCATCCTATGAAAACGGGGTGTGGCTATAGTGGTGGGGGACATGTTCGCCGATATTTCGATGACCTGTTTTTTAGATATCGCCTTAGAAAGTACTGCTCAGACCATCGCACCGATCGTATAATAGCATTTACTATAATCATGTATAAGAAGCAAGTACTGCTGTCCGCTGTGTACGGTCTAAACCGATCGTTTTCGAAACAAGTGATCACCGG
>NW_014332851.1:96383-104492 GCF_000341935.2 Cephus cinctus
GCCGAGGATAACATCAAGGAGGTACCCGAGGCTTTTAACACTCCTATTCTCATGGCTACTTATGAGCTAGTCTTCACGTACTCATACGGTGAGCGGGCAATTATTATCAAACCGGCAATGCCCGTGTCTACGGGCAACGATGGCTCGGGTGTTAAAAGAGCTAGGGCATACACACCTACGGTTGTGATGAAGAGGATCCGATATCTTTTCCGCCACGGTCATTCCGCAGCAGTGTTTCGCAGCTCTCGTCGCGAAAAATTGCCATACACCGTATATGCCGTATGTTGCGTCGGGATGCTGTTCGTGTGTCCATTGCGTAGTACGTCAAATTGTTCGATCCTTCAGCGTGTTCCCCCTCCTCTTCGTTGTAAACGTCGTGGGGTGTATAGGTTTCCCACGTATCGTCGAGTGCCGTGTCTACGGGCAACGATGGCTCGGGTGTTAAAAGAGCTAGGGCATACACACCTACGGTTGTGATGAAGAGGATGTCCTACCTCAATCTCCAGAGGGTCCTGCGCTGCGTAACCTTTCAAATAACCAGGCTACGCGAGATTACCGACAGCGCTAACAACTGTAAGGACACACTGATTGCGGAACTCGACCGTCGCGGAGACGACACCTCCTCCAGGGACAACATATTGGGCGATCTTCGGTTGGTTCTGGAGAAGAAAGGCCTGTGGTCACCGGCGCTTAATCAATTATTGTTAGAGCTGCTGTCCCTGTATAACCACGAGTACCTTTTCTTCGTGCGGGGCACGATGGAGGACCAGAACAGCCATGCATAAGGCTTATTTTCTTAATAAAACTGTACGCTTGATGTTTCTTACAAAATATATATAATATATTTTTATTTAAAAAAAAAACTGTTTTTTTTTTTGTTCCTGCACCTTCATCTCCCCATATCTTCTCAATAATTTATAAAGCATTAAGTATATTCCTCTGTACGTTGTTATTCGACGCCGCCGTACACCTGCAGGGATTTTCACTTCGCCGAGATAAAGACACTCTTCAGAGGCGATCTGAACCCTGATTACATCATTGTTCGGAGAATGTCTTGAGCATAACATTCTTAAAGTCACGCGGCTTGGGAAACGGGCAGAATCGGGGACCAGGCCTTACCAATTAATCAGGATACGTTTTTACGACTTAAAGCAGATTCGCGTGAACAATACGGCAATAATCGAAAATGTATCACACGCTACAGCTTTATAATATACAAAATGTGTCTTACAAAATACGGTGTTCTATTTTACCACGGGTACACTTATCTCCTTAGGATAATTAAAAAAAATGTTACCGACCGGTGGTCAATGCATAATTACCGATCGTGATAGGCCCCTGGGGGCATGCAACGCCGCTGCTACTGAGTTTCGGACCTTAGGACCAGGTCCGCATGGTGGGGGAGCAACAACATAGGTTGGCGGTGGGGAGAGCCGACCACATAGGCGAGGGGGTGACGCCATAGTGCGGTACGGGGGGTCAGAGCGCTGCGTTCTCCATGACTTACAGGGGACAGTGGTGGGGGTTGGTTGTGACGGCCAGAAGTGGTGTATAACTACTTATTATGGTAATCTTCATGTGCTTGAACGGAGCTACAGGGGACACCGGGAAGGAGGGTTGGTTGCTATCTCACCTCTCATACCCTTTACTAGGGGTAGGGGAAACCTTCAGCATATCGAAGTTAGGAGTTGAGGGTACAACGAACGGCATGTTCTTGAGGAATAGTGGGTTTAGTGGATTTAAACCGGACAGAGAGGAGGATAGTGATGGTGGTAACCAGGAATGCCGACACTACCCTGAGCCTCGCACGAGTGCGGATGGATGTAGCAAAGACCGGCCACAATCCAGTTAGGTTGGACTTTGACTCAATATTAGAACGTGTCCTTGAGCATTGCATGGAGTCACACTCGAGCTTGAAAAGTGATTTCACTCTGTACACAGCACCGTTCTTCAGTTGCGGTTTAGATTGGCTAGAGATTGAGCAGGTGGTGCGATACCTTACCACTAGGTGGATTTCGCAAGTTGAGATGACGTTTCATGGAGTGCAGAATACCGTTAATTGGGTGCCTCGGTCTATTGCAGCAGTATACGATCCGAAAGCAAAGGTGGAGAATGAGGCCGGACCGAGATCAAACCATGGCATCGCGGTGTTAGGTTTTGACCACTGTGTGTACTTCCGGGAAGTTTGCTCTAGATCAAAAGTATCAAATATCGGCACTTGGACTGCGGAAGCCGACTACCTCACGGGTATGGGGTTAGCCAAGTGTAACGTGGAAAATCGGGAAGCCGACTCTATGGTGTCCCAGCGCCTAATAGGTGGGGGTTGGGGTCGCCTATACCGTGCCACTCTTATGAGAATAGCGTACGAGGAGTGGAAAAAGGCGGCGGGCTTAAGAGACGAAATTCGTGCGCGCACGGCTTACACGGGAATGCTCGGATACTGGAACCGTCTGGTATCAGGGGCACCCTCGGGAAAGAATGTGCTCTCAGTGGCCGGATCGGTTTGTACACATCAGGTAGGGTGAGAGTGGGATGCTAATCAGTATCTCGTATATAAGTCTACCTTTACAGGATGCCGGACTACCTCCGACTATTGGAAGAACTGGTACACCACCAATCCCTGGCAGTGAAGAACTGTCAAAGCACTGACAGCGGTCAAGATGGATGTCTTCGCCGGGATGCACCACTGGGCCTACCGAAAGTATGTCACTCTTTCGACACCTGGACGCGAAGAACAACTCGAGCAGTCGCTCATGCATACAAACATAAATATGATGAGAGATAAGTTTACATACAAAGAGTGGCCAGCTGATAGGGAAAGTACGTTCATAGCTTATCGAGTTGAGACGTCAAAGGTACAATAACTTTAAATGCGCGGGGGATGGGGGATAACGATGACTGCGCCTGACCACCCGACACTGGGATGGGGAATACCTACCCACTGTGACGTCAATTTCGCGATCGAGCCTCGTCGGGAGATGAGAGACTGACCGGCGCACAACTTACGCGATTCCTTCGCGTTCCAGGCAACCCAGGGCTAACACATACAATTCGAAATAATACCTCTGGTATTGTTGGGCGCTAGGCTCCGAAACGGGAACCACGTATCAACTTTTACGGTTCGTCTTCGCGTACCTACGTTGGCTTTCTCAGCTAGGCGGAGGCGGCGGGGATCTTCAAGAGTAAGGAAAACTTCCACAAAATGAATACTTCGGCTTTTTGGGTCAACAATAACAAAATCGATCGTTTATTTTGCGCCAATTTCGGACGCGACCACGCGGATATAACAAAATCCAAATTTGACAATTTCGAAATAAATAATGGACCCAATCAAATCGCGACTAAAACAGCAACGAAGGACAATATCAATTTCAGCTTAAGTCCCAATCCGAATTTCTACGTACAAAGTTCGCGATCTATTCCGCGCAGTCTAAATCTTGCAATTCGCTAAATACAGTCGTACAATCCGATAGAATTCGATACTTTTGACAGTCAATAAATACTTTCATACGTTTCGATACTATTCGACATTTTCGACCATCAATAAATACTTTCGAACACTTCGCTACAATTTCGACAATTCACTTCGACATAACTTTCGGACAATTCGATATACGTTTCAATTACATCCAATCTCAATATTTGAGTCAAATCGACGATTTAACGCGATCTAATCGCGACACTTCGAAAACACAACCTCAAGGACTATTCCGTGTCTCTCGGCAACACGTCCCTAACGTGAACGCGACACAATAAGATTCGGAGATCTAACACTGAACATTGCCGAGAGAACTTATTATTCAAACACATTCATTCCATTCGATTGACAAACGCGCGGTAAATATGTCCACAATGGGCAACATATTTACACAAACACAGTCCCTTGCCGGTCGGTGGAATCTCGTACTCAAAACGAACGCGATTCCACGAGTGGAAACATCTCCCACGTGCCTACAGGCACAATTCGACGACAAACGTACAAAACGCGGGGTGTTACCAGATTTCGTCGCTCACAAAAATTAACAAATCGCTTACCGAAATCTCTACGTATCTTCGATCTGGAGAATTTAGCCCGTATACGTGGCCTCGGACGAAGTCCGGATTCTCCACAGAAATTACCCCGGAAAACAAACGGTTCCAAAAACACGACTCGCGTCGTCGACGGTCCAACCAAGAAGAGTACGCCTTGCCTTCCCTTTCGATCGTAATCGGCAGCACCGGAGAGTATCATCCTCTCCTTGATTCGCAACTACCGCTGATTGGTCCTACGGCCCCAATCAGAAATCTCCGATCTGACACCACGCGCTACAATCCAAAATACGTCTTCGCGACAATTCATACGATTCGGGACCAGCGATTACGGGCTGTCCCGCGATGGGCTTCGTCGTCCCATACGACTTCGCAACGGTTCACCAGGCGTCCCCGGATTCCCAGTTCGCGAGTCTTCGTTCCATTCGTCGATAGCGGTGGGCCTCCGTCATGAGTTGTGGTGCGTTACAGGTGCTCCGTCGTTTGTAGGTCTATGTCTCGCGGAATGAGTAATAGATCCCTGCTAGTTACTCGGTACGCGTAGACCAGTTCATGTAGCTCGGGTGATAGCGTGCGTAGAGTTGATCCAAGTCACGAGGTGATTGGTGCGGTGAGTTACAGCGCGCGCAGCTCGGGCCCTGCCGGCGCTCTGACGTCACTCAGCCTTTCGTCCTCGTTCCTCCCACGCTGATGATGCCTCACTGGTTCTTCTTGAGATTCGGTAAGCCCGCGAATACAATATTCGCGGCATGGGACATAGCAAAAATCAAAACAACAAAATAAGAAATCAACAAATTCGCAACTTCGTTAACCCTTGAGGTGGTGGCATCTTGCCTGGATTCTTCTCTAATACGCGTTTTCCCGCGTAACACGACAGTTCCCGCCGAGGACCTGACGGGGTAAAATCTACGACGTCACACCACATAAAAAGATGGGACCAAGGGGGTTACGTAACCCTGTATTTTACTGAAGATGTCGGACAGGTTCTGTCTTCCAGTGAACTGATCGTCGGCACCTGGCTTGCCAGAGGACCGGGAGGGGAGGCCACTGTGGGGATCTCGCGACTCTATGAGTTCAGTGATATGGGTTGGGATCTTGAGTCGGAAAACTGCTCATGGCGTTTAGGCGAAGTCGCCAAGCCTACGACGCTTGTGACCCAGGAAGCTACTACTGCTTCAAAGGAGAAGGGAAAGAAGCAGGAAGAGCAGCACAAAAGGCAGCGGTGGAGGCAAAGGCTTCAACTACGCCTCCAAAAGAAGCCACGGGTACAACAACGACGAGCACTGTAGCAACTACGCCTACGGGATCGACTGGGAGTACCGCTGCAACAGGGGTGGAGAGTGTTGCTTCTGGAGCGGTTACTAGACCGCCAAAGGCTACGGTCCAAATAGAGAAGTTGGTACCGCAAACGGGCGTGGTCCCCAAGGCTGGATCAACCGTGATGGACGCGGCAGTGCATCCCGACCACAGGGCTGCTTAGGATGCCTTGTAGACATAGTCACACAAAAATCATGGGACAGCACAGAAAAAGCAAACCCAGAGATCCACACGGGAAGGAGACTCCAAGAGACAACACACGACGTCTCCGGCATAGGTCAGTCAGCCTTGAGGAGCAGCAGCTTTGGCGGCACACAACCAAGTGAGCGACTTTGGACTAAGCGATCAGGGCTCGCGAATAGGAAGATTGAGGACACTGAATACATCATGGGGGGCACCAAGGATGACCCTACCCACCTTCAGTGGAGCACCAATATCAAGACCTATGAGATACCTGCAAGAGCTGAAGCAATATAGCTTCGCACTGGGATTGGAACAAGACATTAAACTCGTGATATCCCAGAGCCTGACGGGATCCGCCAAAGAATGGTGGCTACTCATAGAAGAGAAGATCAGCGTATGGGAAGATTGCGAGAAAGAGTTTAAGAGAAGATTTTGGAACAAAGAAGAACAATATCGAATTTACGAAAAACTCGAATTCAGATCGTTCGATGAGAATAAGAAGACAAGCCGAGTCGATTATGCAATCCGGAGCATCAGCAACGCCAAAGATGTGGCCCCACCGATCCCGGAAGCCCAAATAATCACCAAGATGGCTCGCCACTTCGACGAAAATATCCGATCGGCGGTCTTGGCAAGAGGCATTAAAACCACGGATGAAATCCTGGATTTCTTACAACGCTTCGACAAGATCGGGCCGGTAAACTCAAAAAGAGAGTATCCAAATCGACACCTAAACACAAATGGAAATTACGACCAGCAATCTCACCCAATGACGGGAGAACCACCAAGGAGGAATGAACACTCCGATCATTGGAGGCCACAAACCAGCAAATACAACAAACATGGACCTCGGCCTCCGGAAATAGGATTCCAGCGTCGCAACTTCGGAAACAGACAGGAAACAGCGCAAAATGAAATCTAAGAAGAACTGTGTATAGGCCCAGCCACCCAATAACGAACAAAGAAAGAACACAAATGAAGCTAAAGGGATCATCAAGGAAAATCCCTTAGCAAAGCGAAGTAGCCGAAAAATCTAGCATGCAGGAAGAAGCATGGATAAACGAAGTCATGACGAAAAGGGAAGAGAAGATCATCCAAAGAAGGAAACAATCTCATCAGGAACCTGAAATGCGCCGAAAGAGGAAAGGAGGAATTCCACAAGAATCCGAGCTAAAACCGCGGGAAGACACAAAGAAGCCAACCGAACACTCATGGGCCCCCAAAAAGTGATGAGAGAAACGCAAAGGGCTCTTAATTAAACACAGGGAGGTCAACAGATATAGGACCTGGTCAGCAAAAGATGCACCAGCATAGCCTACAAAATACCTACCATGATCCTTTCTGAACCAAACCTAACCCAGGAAATAGGTGGATTATGGGGAAAGAAAAAGAATACTGAGATAATAAAAATGCTCAAGAGTAGCATAATCCAGTAATTCAACAAAAAACCCGAACACCATCACACTGGCGGAAATGGCGAAGAAGGACGGGGACGCTAACACGTGCTTGAACGGAGGAAGCACTGGGAAAAAACCCAGAGATGCAAAAGAACAAGCTCAACATCATGAAGGAGACAATCATGTCCTACCTCAAGGAAATCAAGCAACTCCAAATCAAAGAATCGGCACCTGAAACCCTAACAAGTCAAGACAAACAAACAAGAGGAATAACCTCAAGAAACCCATCAATAACCTCACATGCTCAACGAGAAGAAAACTGGCCTACGTTCACCAAACAAAGCAAGCAAAAAATTAACTTCACCAATTTATCGGCTTGAAACAAGCAAAATATTTTAAAGGAATCATCCGTTTCAAAATTAGAAAACGTCCTATTCCTTTAGGGGGGCGATGTAACGTTCCACCCTTATACCCCCCTATCCTCTATCCTTTTTCTTTCCTGAACATCAATTCTCGATGATGGATACGTCAAGAGACCTACATAAGAGTGCATAGCGCACTGTGGATGTGCATAACAGTATCTGAGAGAACTCCTCAAATCCTAGAATTCCTCAATAATCCTATCGACCTCCCACAGCGACGCCGATAAAGGAAAGGAATACAGAACTGTCAAATATCTAATATTGCGTAATTCTCTTGAATCTAGTCACAGCGACAGTCATGAGGAAATAATATTAGAAATTATTACTTTTAAAATACCTAGAATCCGAAATACAGTCGACAGACTGAAATCAAAACAAACAAGTGCCCAGACGCTATAAGCCGGCACGCGCCAAATACAAAAGAAATACCAGTAAGCCGGTACTTGAAGAAACCGCTAATCGAATTAGTCAAATCAAATAGTCAAATCTAATCGTAAATCAAAATATTGAATCCAAAAAGCGACGTTAACACCTCGGGTGGATAAAAATCGTTATCCCCACTAGTTTTAACGTATGCCTATCGAGGATATAAGCAGCGGCTTCCTCGATAGAAAATTCACTCGTGTCTATCTAGACGAATCGACAAGACCCTTGTACACCACAAGACGACAAGAAGCAAGTAAAGATTTGGAAAGTATAAATTATCAAAAAGCTGGGAGAAAACCAATCCTCTGTTCCAGAGCGAACCAGTGAACCTCGGG